>NC_041384.1:612125827-612159360 GCF_002162155.2 Triticum dicoccoides | reverse complement strand
GGGGGGCTGTTGGATAACAAGCTAAGACGGGATGTAGCTTTGCAAGAAAGGTTTGGACACCTCAACAGGCTGTGCCATCTTATGATGAGTGATTTCATTTCCCACATACCAGCACCTCCATATGGCAGCCAGGGACTGTGGCAGCAGGGCTTGCGCTGCTACACATAATTTGGGGCGGAGAGCTCGGATGGGGGTGGCGGCCCTCTGGCGAAGCCACCCCTCTTTTATGGCGAGGAGGGGTTGGCGGGTTGCAGGTTGCCGGATCGGACGCCCGGCGGCTAACCTACGGGTTGGGGTCGGAGCTTTGTTGCCCCGGTGGTCGCCGCCGCCGAATTTAGCAGCTGCATATCGTCCTGACATGGTGCGTTCCACCCCGGCCGGATCTTAACCGGTCACAGGGTTGTGGGCGGATCGGGTGGTGGGGGCCAGATCGGGATAACTCTAGGGACGACCATGATCAGCCATGACGACAACGACGCCCGAGGGCGCTGGCTTTCTTCTTGGAGACGTTTGTTGGTCGGTTTGCCCTATCTCTTCCTACCTCACTGCTACTCCGGTTGAAAGAGGATAGTGCCCCATGCGTGGTTTTGGTAATTGATGACAATCTTTAAGGATTAATGGTTGCCTTGAGCTATATTTGAAAGGTTTGCCCATAGGCATTTCTTGAAGTCCATTTGTTGGCTTCAAAGAGATTATGTGATGATCAAGATGTTATTCAAGGAATTATCCAAAGGTTGGTCATAGAGAATACATGACACAAGGTTGATCAAGACTAAGTTAAAGAGTTAATCAGATTGATCAACACACAAAGCATACAAGATGTACCAAGAGGGATCAAGTGTGTTGGGGAACGTAGCATGCAATTTCAAAAAAATTCCTACGATAACGTAAGATCTATGTAGGAGATGCATAGAAACGAGAGGGGAAGAGTGTGTCCACGTACCCTCGTAGACCGAAAGCGAAAGCGTTAGGTTAACACGGTTGATGTAGTCGAACATCTTCAGGATCCAACTGATCTAGTACCAAACGTACGACACCTCCGAGTTCAGCACACGTTCAGCTCGATGACGTCCCTCGAACTCTTGATCCAGCAGAGGGTCGAGGGAGAGTTTCATCGGCTCGACGGCGTGGTGACGGTGATGGTGATGTGATCCGCGCAGGGCTTCGCCTAAGCACTACTATGCTATGACCGGAGGAGTAAACTATGGAGGGGGGCATCGCACACGGCTAAGAGATCAACTGTTGTGCTTTGGGGTGCCCCCTTGCCCCTGTATATAAAGGAGGGGAGGAGGAGGCCGGCCACAAAGGGGGATCACCATGGGGGGGAGCCCTACTAGGACTCCACTCCTAGTAGGATTCGCCCCCCCCTTCCCTTTCTCATCGGAGGGGGAAAAGGAAGGAGAGGGAGAGGGAGAGGGAAAGTGGGCCGCGCCCCCTCCTCTTTATCCTATTCGGACTCCCTTGGAGGGGGGCGCACGCCACCCCTTGCGGGCTCCCCTCTCTCTCCCCTAAGGCCCATGTAGGCCCAATACTTCCCCGGGGGGTTCCGGTAACCCCTCGGTACTCCGAAATATACCCAAACCATTCCGGTGTCTGAATATCATCGTCCAATATATTAATCTTTACCTCTCGACCATTTCGAGACTCCTCATCATGCCCGTGATCTTATCCGGGACTCCGAACAAACTTCGGTCACCAAAACACATAACTCATAATACAAATCGTCATTGAACGTTAAGCGTGCGGATCCTACGGGTTCGAGAACTATGTAGACATGACCGAGACACATCTCCGGTCAATAACCAATAGCGGAACCTGGATACTCATATTGGTTCCTACATATTCTATGAAGATCTTTATCGGTCAAACCACAATAACAACATACGTTATTCCCTTTGTCATCGGTATGTAACTTGCCCGAGATTCGATCGTCGGTATCATCATACCTAGTTCAATCTCGTTACGGGCAAGTCTCTTTACTCGTTCCATACTGCATCATCCCGTGACTAACTCATTCGTCACATTGCTTGCAAGGCTTATAGTGATGTGCATTACCGAGAGGGCCCAGAGATACATTTCTGATACTCAGAGTGACAAATCCTAATCTTGATCTATGCCAACCCAACAAACACCTTCGGAGACACATGTAGAGCATCTTTATAATCACCTAGTTACATTGTGATGTTTGATAGCACACAAGGTGTTCCTCCGGTATTCGGGAGTTGCATAATCTCATAGTCAGAGGAATATGTGTAAGTCATGAAGAAAGCAATAGCAATAAACTTAACGATCATTATGCTAAGCTAACTGATGGGTCTTGTCCATCACATCATTCTCTAATGATGTGATCCCGTTTAATCAAATGACAACATATGTCTATGGTTAGGAAACATAACCATCTTTGATTAACGAGCTAGTCAAGTAGAGACATACTAGGGACACTCTATTTGTCTATGTATTCACACATGTACTAAGTTTCCAGTTAATATAATTCTAACATGAATAATAAACATTTATCATGATATAAGTAAATATAAATAACAACTTTATTATTGCCTGTAGGCATATTTTCTTCAAAGTGATTCCATGGTACGGTAAGCATTGTCCATTACGCTTTGTGTACTAACCCATGGTCTACGTGAGAATTCTATGTGGGCTTGGAAATGTTTTTATGGGCTTGCATTAAAGGAAAGATCTCATATAACCCATGAAGGATGATATCAAGTGGTGATCGTCATCAAGGTGCAAGTTATAAAATATTTTTCATAGCTCATCACACATTTGCTAAATTTGTAACTCAAGTATTCTTTTGCGCAATCCAATTGTAGAGATATAATTTTTTTGTTACAATATTTTCTATTTCCTTCTAAAAATCTTCTGAAACATTCAAAAAATCAAAATTTATGTCTCAATCAGTAAATACAAATATTTACTTGAGTCATCCGTGAAGATAGATAAATCCACTACTTGCAACAACACTTACTGGACTACATACATCAATATGCATATTTCTAATTATTTTATTGCTCGTTCTTTATTGCATGTGAACGATATTTTAGTTCACTTCACTATTTGGATGAAAGTAGCAAATGTCAGATGATTTGTAAGCAAATGACTCTAAAATCCATCACTATGAAATTTCTCCATACGGGTTTCTCAAATGTGACTAAATACGGTGCCACACATATTGTGTATATTTACTGAGTCAAAAAAATATTTTTAAATTTGGGAACAATTTTCAAAAACTGCAGACATGTTTTTGAAATGGTTCAATTTTTTATGTTTGTGAACCTTTTTAAATTCACAACCAGTTTTTAAAATTGGTGAACATGTTTTGAAATTCAAAACAGTTTTTAAATTTAGTGTTTGTACGAAATTTGTGATTTTTTGGAAATTCAAAACATTCATAAAAATTGCAAACTTCTTTAAAAGAATTATGATTTTAAAATGCAAAACTTTTGTTGAAATCCCGAAGTTTTTAAAGAAGAAAACAAAAACGAAGTAGGAAAAAACGGAAGAAACAAAACTGTGCCGCCCTGTCCCGCAATGGACTGGTACAAAGCGAGCGGGGGAACGTGTTTACTGCCCTTGCGCCAGGCTCCCCTATATCTCGCCTGGTGCGAGTCTGCCTTCCGACTCGCTGAAGGGGCGGTTTACGAGCATGGGAGGCCACATCCTCTATTCCTGTTTATTCTTTACATTTTTTGTTTTATTTTTGTGCTCTTATTCATACTTGAAATATTATATATATATATATATATATATATATATATATATATATATTTATATTTATATTTATATTTCAAAAGAACTCTTAAAAACATTTGAAAAAGATTGAACAAATTTTTGAAAATGTTGAACAAGTATTAGAAAAATATTGATCATGTATATAAAAATGTTAATCTACCATTTGAGAAATGTTAAATGTGTATATAAAAGTGGTGACCATGTATTAAAAAATGATGAATTGTTTTGATCATCTATATAAAAATGGTTAATCAAGCATTTCAAAAACAATGTTGAACAAGTATTTGATAAATGTCAACCAAGCATTTTGAAATGTTAAATGTCTATAGAAATAATGTTGACCATGTATTAAAAAATTGATGAAATTTGTTTACCATGTATATAAAAATGTCAAATGTGTATAGAAATAATGTAGACCATGTATTAAGAAAATGATGTATTTTTTAATCATGTATATAAATATATAAATCAATCATTTAAAACAAATGTTGACCAAGTATTTAAAAAATGTTGATGAAACATTTGGAAATGTTAGATATGTATAGAAAAATTGTTGACCATGTATTAATAATTGTTAAACATGTATTTGAATTTTCTAATTAAGAATTTATAAAAAAAGTTAAATATCTATAGAAAAAATGCTGAACATTTTTAAAAAAAGTATAATCTTATATTTGAATTTTTTTACATGTGTAAGAAAAATGTTCTTGACGTATATGAAAAGTGTAGTTTGAAAACAAAAAGAAACAAAGAAATGCAAAAAAACAATGAAAACAAAAAAACAATTTTAAAAAAATAAAACCAGAAAAAAAACCAATGTAGAAAGTATGAAAAACAATGAAAACTGAAAAAGAAGGAAAAAAATAAAAACATTGAAAACCAAGAAAACCTAAGAAAAACAAAAGAAACGAGAATGAAAAGAAAAGAAGACAGAGAAGAAGCGAAAACTGGCAAAAAACAAAGGAAAATAAAAGAAAGAAAAAACCATGTGAAAACCGAGAAGAAAGGAAGAGAAATAATTTTAAAAGAAAAGGCGAAGAAACTAGTGAGAAAACAAGAAAGACGGGAAAATCTGGCAAAACCAGCGAATGAAGCTCAGCTAACGAAAGAACCCGATTGAAAATCAGCCCAGTGAACGAGCAAACAAAGCGCAGCGAGCGATCGAACTAAAAAACCAAAACGGGCCCGACCCGGTAACTTTATCGCAGAGGAAAGCTCTTCAGCGGGAGTCTCGCTTAAAGCGAGAAATAGTCGCCTGATACGTCTCTGTTGTATCTATAATTTTTGATTGTTCCATGTCAATATCCTACAACTTTCATATATTTTTGGAAACTTTTTGTACTATTTTTGGGACTAACATATTGATTCAGTGCCTAGTGTCAGTTCCTGTTTGTTGCATATTTTTTGTTTCGCAGAATATCCATATCAAACGGAGTCCAAACGGAATAAAATCTGACGGAGATTTTTTTTGGAATATATATGATTTTTGGGAAGAAAAATCCACGCGAGACGGTGCCCAAGGTGGCCACGAGGGAGGGGGGCGCGCCCCTGACCCTCGTGGGCCACCCGTAAGGCGGTTGATGCCCTTCTTTCGCCGCAAGAAAGCTAATTTCCGGATAGAGATCGTGTCAATATTTCAGCCCAATCAGAATTACGGATCTCCAGGAATATAAGAAACGGTGAAAGGGTAGAATCCGAGAACGCAGAAACAGAGAGAGACAGAGAGACAAATCCAATCTCGGAGGGGCTCTCGCCCCTCCCATGCCATGGAGGCCATGGACTAGAGGGGAAACCCTTCTCCCATCTAGGGAGGAGGTCGAGAAAGAAGAAGAAGAAGGGGGGCTCTCCCCCCTCGCTTCCGGTGGCACCGGAGTGCCACCGGGGGCCATCATCATCACCGCGATCTACACCAACACCTCCGCCATCTTCACCAACATCTCCATCACTTTCCCCCCTTTATCTACAGCGGTCCACTCTCCTGCAACCCGTTGTACCCTCTACTTGAACATGGTGCTTTATGCTTCATATCATTATCCAATAATGTGTTGCCATCCTATGATGTCTGAGTAGATTTTCGTTATCCTATCGGTGGTTGATGAATTTCTATGATTGATTTAATTTGCTTGTGGTTACTTCCTGTTCTTTGGTGCCCATCATATGATTGCGCGCGTGGATCACACTCTAGGGTTAGTTGTATGTTGATAGGACCATGTATTGGAGGGCAAGAGTGACAGAAGTTTCAACCTAGCATAGAAATTGATGCATACGAGATTGAAGGGGGACCAATATATCTTAATGCTATGGTTGGGGTTTACCTTAATGAACATTAGTAGTTGCGGATGCTTGCTAATAGTTCCAATTATAAGTGCATTAAATTCCAAGTCAGGGATGACATGCTAGCAGGGGCCTCTCCCACATAATACTTGCTATTGGTCTAGTAAAGTAGTCAATTACTTAGGGGCAATTTCGCAACTCCTATCACCACTTTTCCACACTCGCTATATTTACTTCATTATTTCTTTATTTAAACAACCCCTACTTTTTATTTAGGTACTCTTTATTATCTTGCAAACCTATCCAACAACACCTACAAAGTACTTCTAGTTTCATATACTTGTTCTAGGTAAAGCGAACATGAAGCGTACGTGGAGTTGTATCGGTGGTCGATAGAACTTGAGGGAATATTTGTTCTGCTTTTAGCTCCTCGTTGGATTCGATACTTTTACTTATCAAAAACTGTTGCAATCCCCTATACTTGTGGGTTATCATCGCCCAGCCACCCTATGCGCAAAATAGAGGGTCCTGACAATTTGTTTGCCTGTATCTCGTGCAATATATATAGTGTATGTTGCATGGGTGCGCCTATTCAACGATATACGGGCTAAACATGGAGGAACACACACCCCTGCTCCGCCACATGTTTTTGGACCGACCCATGTGTTGGGAGGGACACCCCTATTTTTTCTTTTGTTTTTTCTCCTTTAAAACAAGTCGTTTTTTAAAAAAGTTCGTAATTCAAAACAAATTTGGGATTTTCAAAAAAGGTCCTAGTATTAAAAAATGTTCATGAATTGCAATAATGTGCACTAAAATTACAAAAAACAAATTGTGATTCAGAGAAATGTTCATGAATATCGAAAAATGTTCATTTAAAAAAATCACACCTCTAAAAATTTGCTCTTGAATTTGAAAAAACGATGACATATTCAATAAAATGTTCACAAATACAAAAATTGCTCACGAATTTGGAAAGTGTTGATGGATTTCAAAAAGGTTTTGTGAATTCACAAGTTTTAGAATATTTCCATGACTTTTAGAAATCTTTTTCAAAAAAATGGTCACGGGTTTATGTTTGTGAATTCGAAAATTGTTCAGGAATTGCAAAAAGGCGCTAATTTAAAAAATGTTCACAAATTTCATATAATGTTCATGAAATTAATATGAAAAAGAAAAAAAATGTAAAGAATTTAAAAAATATGAAAAACAAAGAAAAGAAAAAAAGCAGGCGAAAAAAATGAATGAAAGAAAAAACGGTTCAGGGATGTTCTAGAGCTTTCCCAGAACCAGTGGAAAAAAAAACAGAGTGGGCTAGCCTATACAGAGGACTTGGCGCACGGGAGAGTACACGCTAGGTCGGTATACAATGACCTACACGTCAAATAGGAGCCACGCGTAGCATATATATTTTATTTGGTCGGTTGTGTGTCACAGCCTGATTTTTGGCCCTTTCTTTTTCTTTTGGTTTTCTGTGGATTTTGCTTGAGTTTTCTTTTTTCATGGCTATGTGGTTTGGAAACTGAAGAAGATCACCTATTTTCTCTTTCCAAAGTGGCTTGTCATCCTCCTATCCATACCAAGACCTTGCCATTTCCATCTTGGACCAATCCCAATATTCCTTTTATAGGGAACATTCCTTTTTCTGTTAAAGGAATAATCCTTTTAGCCCTAGGTTGTGAAGCAACCTATATTTCCATCACTCTCAAAATTCTCGAATAATTCTCATAAATTGTTTGGGTCATATCTTCCTCAAATATGGCAAAATATTTCATTGTCCATGTTTCTCATCATGCTCAATTAATTCCTTTCCTATTCTGTCCTGAATGGCAGTTTGTGAAGGAAGTGCCATTTACCTTTTCCCTATTGACCCCAAACTTTTTGGACATCTTTTCATGTCCCAGTAATTGCCTCATGCCAAAATTCAACTTAATTTGCCTAGTAAATATTCCTGAAATTTTTTTCAAAGTTCCTGTCTAAGGGATTTGGTTGTGAAGGAAGTACTAGCTAGGTTAACCCAATTGAGTTGAAATTTTGCACGGTCCTTCATAGCATCAAGTCAAATCCCTCCTAAAGATTTGAGCTCATGCAATGCATCCATGTGAGCTGAGCATCAATTATTTGTTTTTGTCCAAGTTTTCAGTTAGTGAAGCAAGTATTGCTCCAATATGGATGAGAATTTTCGAGGACCTTCTTCTATCAATTTAACTTATCTCCACCAAATTTGGACTCATTTCATCTACCCATTTTCCATCCAAAATTATTGCAAGTTTCTGTCTAGAGGAGATGTTTGTGAAGCAAGTACCATTTTGGTTTATCCATTTGGTATGAAATTTTACAGCATCTTCATATGGCCAGATAACACTGCCTTGCCAAATTTTAGCTCAAGTGGCTTCTTCATTTGAGTGCATCATCATAATCTCTATTATAGACCATCTTGGTCAGTTGCAAAGCAACTATGTTATATATTGGTCCATTTCCTTCCAAACTTCATAGGATTGTAGTCCTTCCTAACCTAAACTCCCTAGACATTCTATTTTGCTCTAATCCCACCAATGGTGATCACTGCATCATGGTTTAGTTTGATGCAGCAACATTCAGAGCTCAATTCCCATCTAAACCACAGCCTATTTAGCCGAGCTTTAGGCTCAGTTGCAACCTTCCCTGGATGGACTCCATCCCAGACAACTCTTTCCAGCCCTTGGCATCTTCTCCTTGCCAGCTCAGGCGGTGACCACGGGTCATGCCAGTCCAACGCGTGCTCTGGCGCCTCTGTCCTCTTCTCCCGCTTGCTGCTCGGCGTCTCAGCGAGCACGGGCATGTCCCCTAGCTTCCTCTCATCGTCGCTGTCCTCCTGGAGCCATTTCCCCCTTTGTTTGCTTCTCCGGTGACCCGTCCCCGTCGTCGAACAGTGAGCGCCCATGGGAGCGCTGTAGACGACCAATTTCGTTCGCGCCGCGGCGTCTTCCTCCTCGTGTCCTCGAGCGCTGCTCATCTCCGTGAGCTCTGCCACTCGTCCTCTTCCCCCTGGTCGCCTTCCCGTGCCACCCCATGCTCGCTGGCTGTCGCCAGAGCTTGGCCGGATGTGCACGGCGGCACTCGGCTCGAACCGCCTTACCCCGCCTATTTAAGCCAGCCCCGACTCCCTCCGAGCTCACCACTCGCCTCACCTCACTCCTAGTGCCCCGCCTAGCTACTTCTGAGGGAGTCCTAGACTAAGGGGTCCTCAGGCGTCCGGCCTATTATCCATGGGCCGGACTGATGGGCTATGAAGACATGAAGACCGACGACTATACCTGTGTCTGGATTGGACTCTCTTTGGCGTGGAAGGCAAGCTTGGCGACCGACTATGAAGATTCCTTCTTATGTAACCGACTCTATGTAAACCCTAAATCCCCTCGGAGTCTATATAAACCAGAGGGGATAGTCCAGAAAGGACACATTCATTACCATAGTCATACAGGTTAGACTCATAGGGTTTAGCCATTACAATCTCGTGGTAGATCAACTCTTGTAACACCCATATTCATCAATATCGATGAAACATGACGTAGGGTATTACCTCCATAGAGAGGGGCCGAACCTGGGTAAACATTGTGTCCCCTGTCTCCTGTGACCATCGATCCTAGACGCACAGTTCGGGACCCCCTACCTGAGATCCACCGGTTTTGACACCGACATTGGTGCTTTCATTGAGAGTTCCACTGTGCCGTTGACAAAAGGCTCGATGGCTCGCTTGTCCTTAAAGAAAACATCATCTCTGGAGGAGCTCTGGCCCCGGGCCAAACCCTTCGGTTGGGCGGCTTTACTATGATCGTCCGTTCGGCCGTCGAGCCGACGATGACCTCTCGGGCCATCGAAAACCCCCTTCGCATCAACTCTGAGCACTCCAAGCAGATGGATCCGACAGAGCTTTCGTCTTTGAACGAACTCCTAGATCGCATCGCCGCTTTGGGAATAGCCACAGATTACGATCGGATCGGGCTTAAAACCGATCAAGGAGAAATCGAGACCCTACTGGTCACCCACCAGATTGCGGTAGTCGTGGAGCAGGACGGCGAATCTTCTTCTATACTAAAGACAGACTATGTCCGAATCGCCGATCAGGAAAAGCCGGATACCCACCCGCGAAAGGATGCGACCAGCCCTTCGAACATAGCATCGGACGACGGTCCTAAACAATCAGAAGATATTCCGGAACCCGGACTGTTAAGCCTCGAAGATCATCAGACTCCGGATAATCGGTCGGGTCGGGGCTCGGATTTAATTCCACCCACCCACCCGGATTTAGACACTCTCGTAAGCATAAAACAGTAGTATCAGGAAACAGTCCACCACTTCTAGGCCAGATTCCTCCTTGTCAAGGACAAGGTAAAAGATTGCCGTGACGATGACGCAATATCAGTGTTCTGCAACAATTGCGCGGACGAAGGAATCCTCAATGCCATCAATCGCCGCCGCATATAGAAATCCGCTGACTTAGCAACCATCATACAAAAATACGGCGCGATGGAGAGCACCTGGAAAACTCAGGCTGCTCGCTGGGAACTATTGGTCCCAACTCAACTTCCCCTACAGGTGAAAAGGGCGCACCCTCGCGGCACGCCCAGTCGAACAGTCAAGAAACACAAAACTGCTATGCGGCACAACACCGTTCTGACCGGGTGGCTCGATGGCCCATGCAAAATACATACAACACCAGATACCATGGCAACCCACAACCTTAGAGCATGTTGGATATTATGACAGGTAGCCAAGAGCGGCAAGGATATCCTTATCAAGGACGAATCAGAACGGCACCCCCCATGGGACGATAACTCAAGAGTATTGAGGTCTTTGAGACATTCGCTTCAAATAACAAGTGCAAAAGGACGCTCCGCGAGCTCACCGAAGTCTGCCAAATTGCTGCGATAAACCCCTGGAACGACAGGGCTATAACATTCAACGCCGGTGATGAACCAAAGTACAGAATAGTACGAGCGCCAGCTGCGTTAGTCCTTAGTCCCATCGTGGACGGGTTTCAACTTACCAAGGTCCTCATGGACGGCGGCAGCGGACTAAACCTCATTTATGAGGACACACTCCATAAAATGGAAATAGACAGGAGCCGCATCATGCAAAGTAACACAACATTCCAAGGAATTATTCCCAGTCGGGAGGCACAGTGGGCGGGCAAAATCACACTTGATGTAGTATTCGGCACGCGGAGAACTATCGGTCTGAAGAAATAACTTTCCAAGTGGCCCCTTTCAGGAGCGGATATCACGCCCTGTTGGGGCGGGATGCTTTTACACGCTTTCATGCCATCCCCCATTACGGGTATATGAAGCTCAAGATGCCCGGACCAAACGGTATATCCGGACATAGCACTCCGTGCCGAAAACAAAACCGCATCCCTGGCCCTGGAGGAGCTATCTAAAGCTCTCGCAGCTGACGAATTAACTGCACTACACTCTACGGTGGACAGGGACGACGTAATCCTCGACAAACGCCCTAAATCCACATCCTTTAAACCACCAGAAGAAATAGTCAAATTCTAGGTCTACCCAACGGACCCCAAGAAGACAACATCTATTGAAGCTCAACTGAACCCAACAGTTGACACCGCACTACGAGAATTCCTGCGCGAAAACTGGGACATATTCGCCTAGCACCCTTCAGAGATGCCAGGGATCCCACGTGAGCTGGCCGAACATAGCCTCAATATATTAAAGGGGTTCAAACCAGTCAAGCAATCACTGCGGTGCTTTTCTAAACCTAAGCGACAAGCAATGGGGGAAGAGCTGGCCAAACTTATCGAGGCCGGATTCATTAGAGAAATCAAATACCCGGACTGGCTGGCAAACCTGGTGATGGTACCGAAGAATGACAAATCCTGGCGCCTATGCGTCGATTTCAAAGACCTTAATAAGGCTTGCCCCAAGGATCCCTTCCCCCTCCCCCACATTGATCAAATCATTGACGCCACCGCATGACACGACTCACTATGTTTCCTCGATGCATATTCCGGATACCATCAAATCAAAATGAAGGAGTCCAATCAAGCCGCAACAACATTCATCATCCTATATGGGCCATTCTGCTTCAACACCATGCCCTTTGGGCCCAAGAACACCGGCGCCACATACCAACGCATGATTCAAACATGCCTGGAGAAACAGATCGGCAAAATAGTAGAAGCTTACGTCGATGATGTCGTCGTCAAAACCAGGCATGTCAAAACACTAATAGACGACTTACGTCTTACATTCGACAACCTCCGGGCATATGACATTAAGCTCAACCCGGAAAAGTGTGTCTTCGGCGTCCCCGCAGGAAAACTACTAGGCTTCATCGTCTCCAATAGAGGAATCGAAGCGAACCCAGCCAAAATCCGAGCTCTGTCACAATTAGCTAAGCCAACAGATCTTAAGTTCAAAAGCTTGCGGGCTGCATAGCAGCTCTAAGCTGCTTTATCTCCAGATTGGGAGAAAAGGCACTGCCACTCTATCGCCTTCTACGGCGAACCGACCACTTTGAGTGGATGGACACGGCAACAGCCGGATTGGAGGAAATAAAAACCCTCCTCGCGAGCAATCCAATACTGGCCGCACCAAACGCCGGCGAACCGATGTTATTATACATATCGGCAACACACCAGGTGGTGAGCGCCGTACTCGTCGTCGAACGAGAACAGGACGGACATAAATTCCCGCTTTAGAAGCCAGTATACTACGTATCTACTGTCCTTACACCATGCAAATCCCGGTACCCTCATTATCAAAAATAGCATATGCGGTCTTCATGGCATCCCGAAAGCTCCGTCACTACTTCCAGGAGTGTTCGATCACGGTGGCCTCCGAAGTACCACTCAATGATATCATAAACAACCGCGATGCTACAGGCAGATTGCCAAATGGGCCATTGAACTCCTCCCATTTGACATTACATATAAACCACGTCGAGCTATCAAGTCCCAAGTATTGGTCGACTTCGTTGCCGAATGGACAGAGGCCGAACTCCCTAAAGAGCACGACACATACTCCAGTTGGGTCATGTACTTCGACGGCTCCAAAATGCTGGCAGGATTAGGAGCAGGGGTCGTTTTAACGTCCCCTACGGGCGACATCGTCCAGTACGTTCTCCAAATACTATACACAGACTCCAATAATGCAGCCGAATACGAGGCCTTATTACATGGTCTCCGGATGGCCGTCTCCATGGGCATATAATGCCTAGAAGTACGCAGGGACTCAAACCTTGCAATATCTCAAATAAACGGAGATTTCGACGCTAAAGATCCAAAGATGGCAGCGTATCGCAATGCAGTCATCAAAATGTCAGACCAGTTTGAAGGACTCGAGTTCCATCATGTGGCTCGAGAAAGTAATCAAGCGGCGGCCGTTCTTGCTCGTATCGGTGCTAAGCGCGAACCCGTCCCACCTAATATTTTCCTGGAAAGGCTCTTTAAGCCATCCATGGTGTGGCAGGGGGAAAGCTGCAATACAAGTCCGGAATCAAACATAATCCAAGATCCCGGAAACACCGACGTCGTCGGGGACTAAGCCATCAAAATAACACCATCGGCGCACCTCATCATGGTAGTCATTGCCCCATGGACCGAACCCTTCCTGGTCTACCTCAACAGGAAAGAGCTTCCTGAGGACCAAAATGAGGCCCGATGCATTGTTCGGCGTTCAAAAGCCTACAAGGTTCATGATGGAGAGCTCTACAAGAAAAGCGCCACCGAAGTCCTACAACGATGTATATCCGAGGAAGAGGGGCGACATCTCTTGGCTGAAATCCATGCCGGACTCGGCGGTCACCACGCCGCAGCTCGGGCCCTTGTTAGCAAGGCCTTCCGTACAGGATTTTATTGGCCGACGGCCCGAGTAGATGCACAGGACCTTGTCCAACGTTGCATCGGATGCCAACTCTTTGCCAATCAAAGCCATATGCGCCCGCTGCCTTACAAACAATCCCCATCACTTGGCCTTGTGCGGTCTGGGGACTCGATATGGTTGGACCGCTTAAAGGGGGAAGCCATAAGAAAAAATATCTACTGGTTATGGTGGACAAATTCACTAAGTTGATAGAGGCTAAGCCGGTCAAAATGGCCGAATCCGGCCCGGTGATAGACTTCATATCCGGTGTTGTGCACCGTTATGGTGTCCCACACAACATCATCACTGACAACGGCTCCAATTTCACAGCCGATGAGGTAAAACTTGGTGTACTAATATGGGTATTAAACTCAACTACGCCTCCGTCTACCACCCACAAACCGACGGTCAAGTCGAACGGGCCAACGGTCTCATTATGAGCGGCATCAAGCCCAGACTAGTGCGGTCCTTGAAAGAATTAGACAAGCATTGGGTTGAGGAGCTCGACTCCATACTCTGGGGGCTGCGGACCATGCCCAACCGACTACCGGATACACACCTTTCTTCATGGTGTATGGCGCAGAGGCCATACTGCCCTGCGATATTATTCACGACTCACCTCGAGTGCGTATGTACGAAGAGAGAGAAGCCGAGCTTGATCGGCAGGATGGCCTAGATGCCCTGGAGGAGGAACACGATGTTGAAAAAGCCCGTTCAACATTTTACCAACAACAGGCTCGAAGATATCAAAGCAGAGAAGTACGGGCCAAGACTTACAATGTTGGTAAACTCGTTCTACGCCCGCCGGAGAAGAAAAAGGACAAACTCAAGCTCAAATGGGAGGGTCCCTTCATAATTGACGAAGTCCTCACCGGAGGGGCGTACCGTCTTCGTGATGCATCAGACAATCGCGTCGAGCTGAACCCTTGGAACGCAGCCAGACTCCGAAGATTCTATTCCTAGCGCCAAACCCTGTGTTCGTCTCCTCCTCCCCTGTAGCTTCCATTATTTTCTCTCTCTTTTTGATTATTTTCTTATTTCTCGCTCTAAATCTTTGGTACGGCTAGACCGCACAACATCGACACATACATCTTTAAACATGTATGTTACTTGTACCTAGGGGCTTCTCGGACAGAAGTTCTTGTCATTTCTTGAGCATTAAGCTCCTCACATATGAGTTTTTCCATAGATACCTTTTCTTCGCCACTATATGCATCGGTATGACTTAAGTTTTGGCCAAGCTGGGTTGCCTGGCTCCTGTGCTTATGCCCTACGTTCCCGTTAGTTCGGCTAGGGCATAAAGGGAGCACCTCTGCGATTGTTACTGCCGGGTCATCCGGATGTGTACCTCAGACTGGGTGAAGCCAGAAGCTAGTGTTCTTAAGGGAATATTCGGTCGGTGAATTAAATATGTTTTCTAAAACTCACTCCATCATGCAGCCCCAGAAGTTATACAAACCGTGGTGCTCGCATCACAGTTCGGACATGTACATTAAATGCATGCACACCTAGGGAAAGGAACCATTTACGGAACTATTCTCTCTGGAAGATGTTTCTTACGATATCAATGTAACATAACATAGCTAGCCGGATACAACTTGTCTGTTCAAGCAACTATGACCCCTACGCCTAGTTTTCCAAGCATACCCCGGCCTATTCGGCCGCGACGGTATTTGGAAACACTCCGCACCTTAGAGTCCGGAGGTTGAAGCGAAAAGGTCTACCATGACAAATGATATACAATTCAGTTAGATGAGGAAAGTACATAGTCATTTGGACTCGAACACCTCTTCCTCTACACCTTCCAACAGGCAGTCTAACTTACAATCCTGTTGGGAGTATTTGGTGGCCACCTCTACTTGGTCATATACTATACTAACGGGAATTTTTTCCCCATTCGGTCCTACCGGCCCGACACGAGCCATGTGATTAGGATCCAACTTGGTATAGCGCATCTTCACCATGGCCTAGGCCTCTCGCGCACCCTCTCGGCAGGCAGATATCTTCCACAGCCGGATACGCCACCGCGCTCCCTTGAACAGCTCTACCAGCTTGTCCATGCTTCTTGGAGGGGAGTCGGATGGCCATAAAGCCTTGGCTACACTCCGCATAGCCTGCCGAGCTTGCTCGTGCAACTGCGACAGCTCCTGTAGAAGATCATTTGATGATCCAGACACTTCCTCTTCGAGGCGGTTCGTCAACACACCTGCAATTACAACTATATCAGCTACCGCTACCTCCAAGCTGTTATAAGATAAAAGCGGCCACATACTGAATATGCCGCCTCGGAGCTTCTTGTTCTCCTTCACAGAGTTGGCTAGCTGCGCTCGCACATCTTTTAGTTCTTCGCCTAGGTTGATGTTCGAATCCCGGAGTTTCTTTTTCTCTTCAACGACCTTTGTCAATACACACTCGCCCACTGCTAGTAGCTTTTTGGCTCCGTGTTCTTCGCATCGAGCGGCGTCCAGCTGCTCTCGTACTTGGTCTAAACGACCCAACACAAAGATTAAAACCCAGATTCACACTATCGGTGCAGCCTTATGAATTTTCAATGGAGGAAAATATTGCCTGGAGAAGCCTTATAATTCTCCAGTTCGGCATTAGCAGCTGGCGCTGACACTTTTCTAGTTCCTGAGCTAGCTGGGTATTCTTCTCCGTAAGCACCTGGTTGTACATTGATCCTTAAATCAGTTGTTTCAACTCCTTTAAGTCTCGGGGGCTACTGGCATATGGTTATCATAGTTAGACAAAGCGAATTTTACCGGCACATCTTTCAAATGTTGCTTTGCGGCCCTGCTAATCCCATCTCGAGCAACCCGGATGTTTGCATCGACTGTGTTGAAGGCGTTAAACGACTCTTCCGAAAAGCCAAGATCTTGCAAAATGGCCTGGCGGTGCCGATGATTCATAGCACTCTCCACTTCCGAGTTGGTGACGGATCATCATCCGAGTCCTCGGCTGGAGGACAGTCTGGCGTCGCCCTGCATCAGCCCCCGTCTTCACAGCAGGATTTGAATCCTGGCTGTGGGAAGTGCAGCTGCTCGGACCTCCTGGCAAATGGAAAACGAGAAGTTGACGGTTGGACGTGACTGCTCAGGGGCGGGTTGGCGAATTCATACCTCTTCGATGAAGGCACGGCCGTGTCTTCACTTGCTTTCCTCTTGGAAGGATTGTCCGGCGCGTGAGCCGATCTCTTCGAAATCGCCGAACGTATCCCCTATGAAGCACGATACAGTGCGATGGGTGATACGGAACAAGAGCACTCTTTCGGAGAAGGTGTTTCTTAATTATTTACATGAGAAGCAGGAAGAAGGCCAGGATAGTCTGCGGTGATGGCCACTTCTGTGCCGTCATAACTTGTCTGGTAGAACACTCCCCCCGCGAGCGCCACGAATATATTCGGATCCTCTTCAAACCCAGGATCTAGTTCCCGGTTGTGGGTCTCTGGCTGTGGGGCAGGACTATGAAGTCCTTTGGTGACCTTCCGCCAGTGCTGCACTAACAAACAGACTTGAAATTTATCAAAAGTAATCCGGAAGGGGAATGAGTAGAATAGAAGGGTCGAATCTTACCCAACTGGGAGGATTATACATAGAATATCCATCTCTGTGCTTAATGCAAAGAAACTCCTCTTCTTCCCCTTTAAAAAGCTCGGCCAATATTTTGGCCAGAGCGGCGGGGGTATCCTGACCCTTCCGGCCATAACGGGAGGTGTCATCCTCTCCATTATAATGCCACATGGGCAGCCCTCTGTATTGTAGCGGCTAAACCCCACGCACTATGGAGATCGCCATTACCTCGATTATTGTAAGTCCAGACTGAGTGAGCGTCTTTATCTTGCTCATGAGCTGGCGAACTTCTGCGCTGTCCTCCTCTTCAAGACTCTAAGGACGCCAACTGTGGCGTTTCTTCAGCGGGACGCTTGCAAATTCAGGAAGACCCTTTCGAACTGGGTCAGGAAGCGCGACGTCCTCAATATAGAACCATTCGGAAGGCCATTCTTCGGATGCCTTCCTTGGTGTACTGGACAGATATCCGGTATCAGCGATGCGCCATACTTCGGCTCCGCCCACTTCAAATATGGAACCCTCGTGATTACGCGGGACAAGGCAGAACAACTTCCTCCATAGCTCAAAGTGAGCCTTGATACCCAAGAATAATTCACACAAGGCGACGTAACCCACGATGTGTAGAACGGAGGCAGGGGTGAAGTTGTGCAACTGGAGGCCATAGTATTCTAGAAGCCCTTGGAGGAACGAATGAATGGGAAATCCAACGTCCCTTAGCAGGTAGGGGACGAAACATACTCGCTCTCCCCCGGATGGGTTAGGGAAGTCCTCTGCTTGAACTCTCACCGTTGAAGGAATCTAGCCCCGCTCGAACGGGAACTAGATCTGCGGGGGGAAGAAATCCCTACGTCTGCAGCTCCGTCAATTGACTGTGGGACACTGAACACCTCTACCACTGGCCTTTCTCTGGGCTGGAACAGGTGGAGGAGCCGGGGACGCTAGCCATGCTGGAATGGTTTCTCCCAAGCAGTTTCCAGGGATTTCCTCTATATGGTGCCGAATGGATCTAGGATCCGATCTCTTTAATAGGCGCTCCCCCTTGCATAGGCAAGGTGTTATTTGCAAAGTCACCCTGACCTTCCGCCTTCGCTTGACACGTGGGAGGCAAAGTTATTTAACGCGCAGAAGCCAAGGAGAGTGACATGGAACCAATGGCCGAATACATCACTTGAAGATCATTAAAGCAGGAACCCGTCTTGCAATGCCGAAGACAATTTGTGTGCCGAACACCTTGCTATTGAAGACTGGTTCGGGGGCTACTGAGGGAGTCCTGGACTAAGGGGTCCTCGGGCGTCCGACCTGTTATCCATGGGCCGGACTAATGGGTTGTGAAGACATGAACACCAAAGACTATACCTGTGTCCGGATTGGACTCTCTTTGGCGTGGAAGGCAAGCTTGGCGACCAACTATGAAGATTCCTTCTTATGTAACCGACTCTATGTAAACCCTAAATCCCCTCGATGTCTATATAAACCGGAGGGGATAGTCCGGAAAGGACACATTCATTACCGTAGTCATACAGGTTAGAGTCCTAGGGTTTAGCCATTACGATATCGTGGTAGATCAACTCTTGTAACACCCATATTCATTAATATCAATCAAGCAGGACGTAGGGTATTACCTCCATAGAGAGGGCCCAAACCTGGGTAAACATTGTGTCCCATGTCTCCTGTTACCATCGATCCTAGACGCACAGTTTGGGACCCCCTACCCGAGATCCGTCAGTTTTGACACGGACAACTTCCCCGAGCTCGAGAAGCTCTCCTAGCCTCTCACCGCCGCCACGGCCGCCGCCCGCCTCCTCCTAGATTCCGTCGATCTTGGCCACCTCTCTCTGTTCCACCACCACCCGAAGCCTCCATCACCTCCCTGGACTCTTCCCGTAGCTCGTCGCCTCCTCCCCATGGACCTGGTGCCTTGCCCAAGTTCGACCGAAGCTCTCCTCCGCCGCGAACCATGCCCCACCCACCCAGTGCTCCTCGGCGTGCGTGCATGGACCAGGCGAGAGCGGCACCTCCTTCCGATCACGACGATGGCCGGAGCAGGCAGAACGAGCACCGGCGCCGCGCGGCCTCGCCTCTGCCTCTGCTCGTCGCGGGGAAGGAGGAGTGGGAGAGAGAGATGTCAGCAGCGGGCCCCACCATTCAGTGACCCAGGCGCCCGGCCCCACCACTGCCCACGTGGATAAGTGGAAGCGTACTAATGAAAGTATGTTTTCCCGTAGATAAATCATATTCTGGAGCCCTTCGGCTGTAAGTGCATTTTCCCAGTTCTGAAAACGTATTTTCGCTTAAGGCGTTTTCTGTTTTCTCACCCAGTAGCCTGTTTGTAGAAATCTTTTTACAGATTGGTCCCTAGACTTCGTCGGGCTCTAACTTTTTGCTTGAGACTCTTTGAGCCCGAACTTTTGGTATCATTTTCACTATGGTTTGACATACTGGAAATGACCATTTTGCCCTTGCTCCTAATCAGCGCCTCCGAGAGAGAATCTTTTCCGGTGAATCTTTCCGCGGCTTCACCGCACCTCTTCTCGGAGCCTTCTTCACCCACAGGCAAGCCACAACCACCATTTGCATGATAGCCATGCAGTAGCCTTGGTTTTTTACTTGAACCTTTAATAACTGTCTATTTGTTTTGCTGCTGTTATCGTTGTTTCGGTTATGTTTATGGATCTGTGTTTACTTTCATGCTATGCTCATATGCACCTGGCTATCATGTTCTACTTGCTAGTATTACTTTCATATGTTCATGCTTGCTAGTAGTACATGTTGGGTTGGTCATGTTCTTCGGTGCATGACTAATGTCGGTTACCGAGTGCCATTGCTATGCATGTTTCTTTTGCATCTAGTTGTTTACATGCTTCCTTGGTAGTATTATTGCTATGTTCTTGCTTGGAATTAATCGTTGATGCTAGTGACCATGTTATGATATGAGCAGTGTTATTCTTGTGATATTCATGCTCGTCAGTATGCCCTGATCATTTGGATATATGATTTAATGTTGTTGATATGCTCGATGATTATGTTGCACCTCCATGCTTATGTTGATATCACGCGCGTGCATTATAGTTGCATCATGTTATTTAATATGGCTCATCATCATTTGCATTCAAGTTTAACCAGACTTAAACGAACTTGAACAACTGTTGGCTAGGTCATGGTGCCACCATATCGAGCTGACCAGTGCAACCACATTTGCCTTTTATGGGGAGGTCCTAACTGGGTCTATTGTTATGCCTCTCGCCGGTGCCTCCAACGAGGGAAGGTTATGCGCGGGCGCTACCTTGGCCGGGTAGGGCAACATAAGTCTCGTGAGCCCGAGTTTGGTTATGTGCACATGTCCCCGTTTGGGGCCGTTTATTGTTTTGCCACGACGGTGGCCGTTGATGCCTTTGGTAGGCACGGGGCCACCCATGACTTAGCCTAAAGGGGAGTTGGTCAGAGTGGCCGGGAGAGTGTCATGGCGGTAGATTGGTTTTGTCGGAATGTCGTTGGTCCACCCGAATGGGAGCGTGAGGCCATGGGTTCCGTGGTGTGGGTAAAGTGCTCTACCTCTGCAGAGTGTTTGTTAAATCTATCGATAGCCGCGCCCGCGGATAAGGGCCTAGTTCGTAGTTGGTCACACTATGGGTCAACAGTAATAATAATCACAATGTGCTTAATAACAACCCCGTTTCGATATGAGAGAAGTTGGTTGATCTTTATGTGATCGTGAGAGGGTCACCGTGGTATCGTGGATATTGACTTGATGGTTATTTGTGATGTTGTGCGAGAGTCGAGGGTAAAGGTCAAGCTCCTTGTGGTCATTAATGATTACTACGGTATTGTAATACCAAGCTTGATTGGATCCTGAGATGATCGTGTGATGTCTGTGATGGTAAGTTTGTGCATGTGATGGTTATGAGGTAACCCGATCAGAGTAAGTTGGTGCATGATAGTGTCGTCATGTTGCATGCTAGTATCATCATGTTCATATGTTCATGCCATGCTCATATTGTTCTAGCCGTATAATGTCCATCTTGTTCATGCTATGATTGATCTATTAATATCATGTTAATCCTTGTTAACCTGTAATTGCCATGTTATTGTCTATCTTGATTGCTCCTGGTACATTCAATGTACTGACCTGGCGTGTCATGCCAGTTTACAGGTCATGCCGGATTTGATTGCTTGTTTGTCGTGGATTCCTTGTTTGCGAGGTAGGATAAGCGTTCCAGTCAGAGTCCTTGTGGAGTGGAGTTCATCACCGTCATCATTGTTCCGCTGCATCGTGTTGTTCTGCTGCTTGCATGGAGCAACCATGGCACGCATAGTGCCGCCGTGCCGATGTAATCCCCCTTGTACCCATATAGCTTGTAATAAAGAGTTGATTTGTTTTATGCTAAGCAGTGTCGTATTGCAGAAGACTTCTCCTTGATCTCTAGGCTGGAATACGGGGCGTTCCAGTTTCTCTGAGCCGGGTTGCCACAGGCTTGGTATCAGAGCAGGTCTGGCTATAGGACGCCCTAGCCCGCGCGAACGTTAGAAAGCGGTAGTGTAGAGCCCAGTTGGTTTGTTGC
The DNA here is from genome assembly GCF_002162155.2 of Triticum dicoccoides. Taxonomy (NCBI): domain Eukaryota; kingdom Viridiplantae; phylum Streptophyta; class Magnoliopsida; order Poales; family Poaceae; genus Triticum; species Triticum dicoccoides. Next base: position 612,137,349 of record NC_041384.1, on the reverse strand, counting down.
ACTTGATTGATGCATTTGTTTGTTGCATAGCATGCATATAGATTTTTATCTAGTTGTTGATAGTAATCTTGTGAGTGTATGTGGTATCTGTTTCGATCCACTACCTGCACCTTTCCTCTTTGCATACCTGCTCTTCGGTGTTTTGCGTCATCTCTGTCCCCGTGGAGTGATGCCATGGTACCAAGTGTTCCAGACACCATTTGCAGGAGTTATGCCCGGATATCACATTGATATCTTTCAGCCATCCACCCATATTGTTTCGGTGATAGACTTTTCTCTATCACGAACTGTGCCCTTCATCTCATCCCGTTGGCAACCCTTACTCATCTTTGTCATCCGAAAAGGGCAATGCCAGCAAGTCTAGCTTTTCCACCACTATCCTACCCTGTCATCTCGTTCTTTGGACTTGTACGATTCCCTTTCTTACGCTTGATGATGATGTGGTCGTGACCTTTGTGTCTCGCTACAGGATCACCAAGTCCGCCATCGCCTCCGTATCCATCCAGATCCAACCATTCAGCTAGCGCTTGGTGTAGCCTTGGTTACACCAATTCCTTCCACACATGGATTTCATTTTCGTGCACACCGCCACAACATATTAGACCGTAATACCAGAGTTTCCGCGAGGTTTTTGTGCTTAGGTGTGCATGCGTATTATTGTTGTGAGTAGCAGTAATATCTGATGTTGCTTGATTATATTATTGTATTATTTGTATGCGTGTGTGCTTTTGTTTTCGTCGTTTCTTTTGTTTTTTCTCTGTGGGCCTTCAGTGTTACATATTTTACCCTCATTAAAGTTGCTCATCAACCGACACTGGACCCGAAGAATCAGCAAGGAACTCAAGTATTTGGGAACTCAGCAAAAACAGAATGGAATTCTCAGTCGACTGCAGTGAAATGGGGAATATCTGATCTTGATGTTGATAATCAAGTTTGCATTAGAATGCACTCCTCACAATAGTATGGATAATCAAGTCTCCCTCAATGTGCACTCTTCATAGCAGTGATGATCAAATTAACAAAAAAGATAAATTGTGTGCAAGATCGACAGTATATTATCAGTCAAAGGTAATCAACAGAAGAAATATTAAGATGGTGTGTATATGTGGTAATCGGTCCGCATGTCGCAATGAGACGCTTCTGTTGTAAGCAACCCAGTCTTCCCTCGCAAGCTACCAGAGAAGATTCCAATGCAAGATTCCGCTATCATCCTTAGTACAACATTGGTGCAAGATATTACATTGAGAATTGATAGCGGATGGCAGTGCAAGAATCAGATCCGCAAATAGTTTGGTCAGAAGCAAGAATCAGTCAGAACACAAGTCTACCTCAGGAATCAGATTCTCATATATATATGCGGTGAGCATACCACCAAGGTCTTACAAGTCACTCAATCAATGATGAATCTGACCACCATAGGAGTATTGTTAAAAGAAGGAAGTCAGATATACACCTCAGTGTGACAAAGGACTATGAAGATTGATGACAACACTGAGCTCTGTACAAGTACTTGTGAACCTGGAATATGATCCTGATGAGCTCTTGTCGACTTTTCTCCGGTAATGGCACCACACCTGTGTTCTGAGCTGTTTTTGGCCGACTGGAGTGGATGCCGACTTTATATTTCTCTATTCAACAACCTTCACGAGTTCTGAGCTGCTTTCCAGCCATCTCATACCGCTGTTGAGTTTCTTTTTGTGACAGTGGCCCTTTGCTTTGAGCTGCTTTTCGGCCATCTTAGGGAACTACCACTTTCTTCTTATCAACACAGTCTCATGCTCTGAGCTAATATTTGGCCATCTTGAGCCGTGGTTGAGTTATTTCAGTGATGTCCCAGATCTGAGTTGTAAAGACCATTCTGGTGGCTACTGATTCATTTGTCGATTTCTTGCAAGGGTTCGGATGATCATTTCCCTATGGTTAAAACTTGAGAGACGATGAACCTGCAATTTGAATGATGCTACCATGTCAGAAGATGAGGATAAGGGTAAACCTGTCAGAATATTGCACCCGGCAGTACCAATGGTCACGCAAAGAAGCAATATGACCATGCTCTTTCAGCAAAGGATCCGGACAAAGAGAACAATAATGAAGGAGCAAGACTGATAATTGTTGCATAACCCACCTGGTGAAGATACCCCGAACAGTCTGAGTCAGTATTGATCACCATGAATATTCACCTAAGGGGTCTACTCAATTTTGGTAAGGCCCTCATATCAAGGAAAAACCCGCTCAGTCAACCGCATATGCTCAAGTTTGTCAGTATCGAATATCTGGGTTGTGAAGTCAGACCAAATGTTAATTCAACAGTTTGATTCCAGCGACTATGGTAAAGCATCACACAGCCTACTATCCAACAGAATGAATGATCAGTATGAGGAATAACAGTCTCGAAGCATGTGCCCTCACTTATGTGAATCACCAAAGGATAGCCTGTCTGGAACAAAAAAAAATTCCGCCAGAGCCACCGTTAGTCAAGGATGAGGATATTATCATATAAGGTCATACCCCTTATGCTGACCACGACAGGCGACAATCAAATATTTGGTATGGATTTGAGACTCAAGACAGTGGAGCCAATCAGGATGATTCAGAAATTCTTGTGATAAGCCAGAATCTGTCCGGAAAATAGTTATGCCTCAACTCATTGTTTCGAACCCGAAGGACCTGCATTTAGTGGAGGAAACCAATGCAAGGAGTAAGAGATTGGGTGTTCATCAGGAAAAATTTGATCAGCAATTCAAGGAAGGTTGTCAGTATAGACACATCAATCGAAAATCACTCTTGGATTTGTGATACTGGCATATATTTCAGTAATGATACCAAATCACACTAAGCAAAGTCAGCAGATATGAAAAGAATTGGAGCCAGTATAAGCATGAAAATGTGAGGTAAGATCTGTCAGGATATGGATACAGTGAAGCAAACCACCCTAGAGCCAGTCAGGTAAGTCAGATGAAGAACTTAATGGGAACAATCAATAAAGGAAAAAGGATATCCGAGTTGGAAACGGTCTCCTTAAGTTAGTATATGCATGCTTGTTCCCTGAGCAATCAAATCTCGAGGACGAGATTTCTTTAAGGGGGGAAGGTTTGTCACAGCCTGATTTTTGGCCCTTTATTTTTCTTTTGATTTTCTGTGGATTTTGCTTGAGTTTTCTTTTTCCGTGGCTATGTGGTCTGGAAACTGAAGAAGATGACCCCTTCTCTCTTTCCAGAGTGGCTTGTCATCCTCCTATCCATCCCAAGACCTTGCCATTTCCATGTTGGACCAATCCCAATATTCCTTTTCTAGGGAATATTCCTTTTTCTGTTAAAGGAATAATCCTTTTAGCCCTAGGTTGTGAAGCCACCTATATTTCCATCACTCCAAAAATTCCCAAATAATTCTCATAAATTGTTTGGGTAATATCTTCCTCAAATATGGCAAAATATTTCATTGGCCATGTTTCCCATCACGCTCAGTTAATTCCTTTCCTATTATGTCCTGAATGGCAGTTTGTGAAGGAAGTGTCATTTACCTTTTACCTATTGACCTCAAACTTTTTGGACATCTTTTCATGTCCAAATAATTGCCTCATGACAAAATTCAACTTAATTTGCCTAGTAAATATTCCTGAGCAATTTTTCAAAGTTCCTGTCTGAGGGAATTGGTTGTGAAGGAAGTACTAGCTAGGTTAACCCAATTGCATTGAAACTTTTCATGGCCCTTCATAGCATAAAATCAAAGCCCTCCTCAAGATTTGAGCTCATGCAATGCATCCATGTGAGTTGAGCATCAATTATTTGTTTTTGTCCAAATTTTCAGTTAGTGAAGCAAGTATATTTTGTATTGCTCCAATATGGCTGAAAATTTTCCAGGACCTTCTTCTATCAATTTAACTTATCTCCACACAATTTGGAATCATTTCATCTAGCCATTTCACCTCCAAAATTATTGCAAGTTTATGTCCAAAGGAGACATTTGTGAAGCAAGTACCATTTTGGTTTATCCATTTGGTATAAAATTTTTATAGCATCTTCATATGGCCAGATAACATTGCCTTGCCAAATTTCAGCTCAAGTGGCTTCTTCATTTGAGTGGATCATCATAATCTCTATTTTGGACCATTTTGGTCAGTTGCAAAGCAACTATGTTATATATTGGTCCATTTCCTTCCAAACTTCACAAGACTGTAGTCCTTCCTAACCTAAACTCCCCAGACATTCTATTTTGCTCTAATCCCACCTATGGTGATCATTGCATCATGGTTTAGTTTGATGCAGCAACATTCAGAGCTCAATTCCCATCTAAACCACAACCTATTTAGCCGAGCTTTAGGCTCAGTTGCAACCTTCCTTGGATGGACTCCATCCCAGACAACTCTTGTCAGCCCTCGGCATCTTCTCCTTGCCAGCTCAGGCGGTGACTGAGGGAGTCCTGGATTAGGGAGTGTCCGGATGGCCGGACTATACCTTCAGCCGGACTCCTGGACTATGAAGATGCAAGATTGAAGACTCCGTCCCGCGTCCGGAAGGGACTTTCCTTGGCGTGGAAGGCAAGCTTGGCGATACGGATATGCAGATCTCCTACCATTGTAACCGACTCTATGTAACCCTAACCCTACCCGGTGTCTATATAAACCGGAGGGTTTTAGTCCGTAGGACGACATACACATCAACAATCATACCATAGGCTAGCTTCTAGGGTTTAGCCTCCTCGATCTCGTGGTAGATCTACTCTTGTACTACCCATATCATCAATATTAATCAAGCAGGACGTAGGGTTTTACCTCCATCGAGAGGGCCCGAACCTGGGTAAAACTTCGTGTCCCTTGTCTCCTGTTACCATCCGGCCTAGACGCACAGTTCGGGACCCCCTACCCGAGATCCGCCGGTTTTGACACCGACATTGGTGCTTTCATTGAGCATTCCTCTGTGTCATCGCCGTCAGGCTCGATGGCTCCTACGATCATTGACAGCGATGCAGTCGAGGGTGAGACCTTCCTCCCAGGACAGATCTTCGTCTTCGGCGGCTTCGCACTGCGGGCCAATTCGCTTGGCCATCTGGAGCAGATCGAAAGCCGCGCCCCTGGCCGTCAGGTCAGATTTGGAAGTTTATACTACACGGCTGACATCCGTGGGGACTTGATCTTCGACGGATTCGAGCCACTGCCGAGCGCGCCGCACTGTCACGACGAGCATGATCTAGCTCTACCGCCGAACGGTGCCCTGGAGGCCGCACCCGCATCGGCTCCGACCCTTAATTCGGAGCCAACTGTGCCGATCAAGGATGGGCGGTTGGACGCCACCCCGGGGGCTGCGACCCCAACGGCGATTGAGCTGAACACCAGCCCCGTACTCTGCGAGACTCATGACTCCAAGGAGCCGGACTCCTCTCCGGACTCCGAACCCTCCACGCCCCTGCCAATCGAATCTGATTGGGCGCCGATTATGGAGTTCACTGTCGCGGACATCTTTCAGCACTCGCCTTTGGGCGATATCCTAAAGTCGTTGAAGTCTCTCTCTTTATCAGGAGAGCCCTGGCCGGACTATGGTCAGCGAGATTGGGATGCGGACGATGAAGAAATTCAAAGCCCACCCACCACCCACTTTGTAGCCACTGTCGACGATTTAACCGACATGCTCGACTTCGACTCCGGAGACATCGACGGTATGGACGCCGATGAAGGAGACGATGAAGAGCCAGCGCCTATTGGGCCCTGGAACGCCACCTCGTCATATGACGTATACATGGTGGACGCACCAAAAGATGATGACGAGGAGCGGAAGGACGCATCGAAGGCTTATTCCCTCGAAAAGCAGTCAAAGCGGCGACGCAAGCGCCACCCCAAATCCCGCCTTGACAGAAATAGCGATCACACAGACCCAACGCTGGAGCAGGGCGAACTGCTGCCGGACAACGGCAATCCGGATAATCAAACCGAACAAACAAATCCTATCAAGGATAATGGTCCGGACGACATAACGCCGGACAGACACCCGGAGCAACAGACTGCCCGTAAAAGGCTTGTTGCCACCGCGAGGAGCCTGAAAAAGCAGAAGCAAAGGCTCAAGGCCGCGCAAGACACACTCCAATTCAGATGGAGTAAAATACTCAGCACTGCAACAAGGTACGGCGATAATCGCCCCTTCAAGAGCTACCCAAAGCGGAAGCTACTACCCGAATTCGAGGAGGAGGCCTCAGAACCCCCACAACCAAATATCGAAGCAGCCACCTGGTCAGATAGACGACCCCTCTACCAATACAGAGCGGCATACAACGCCGCTCACCATACAACACACAACCAATGCGAGAGCTCGCACCCAAAGGACGGTGTAACAAGGTCCATCTATGGACCACGCAAGCGCGCCCCAGCATACAATGCAATACAACAAACATCCGAACAACGCAGTACATCCAGCTACAGGGGTGCCGCACACCCCCTATGTTTCACCGATGAGGTGCTGGACCACGAATTTCCAGAAGGATTCAAGCCCGTAAACATAGAGGCATACGACGGAACAACAGACCCTGGGGTCTGGATTGAGGAGTACATCCTTCATATCCATATGGCTCGAGGACATGATCTCCACGCCATCAAGTACCTACCCCTCAAGCTCAAAGGGCCAGCTCGCCACTGGCTCAAAGGACTCCCCGAAAGCTCCATCAGAAGTTGGGAAGAGCTCGAAGACGCCTTTCGGGCAAATTTTCAAGGGACTTATGTCTGACCTCCGGATGCGGACGATTTGAGTCATATAACTCAACAGCCCGGAGAGTCAGCCCGAAAGCTTTGGAACAGGTTTCTTACTAAAAAGAACCAGATTGTCGACTGTCCGGACGCTGAAGCCTTAGCAGCTTTCAAGCATAGCGTCTGTGACGAATGGCTCGCCAGACACCTCGGCCAAAATAAGCCGAGAACGATGGCCGCATTAACAAACCTCATGACCCACTTTTGCGCGGGGGAGGATAGCTGGCTAGCCAGATGCAGCACCAGCGACCCTAGTACATCTGAAGTTAGAGATGGAAACAGGAAATTACGGTGCAACAGCAATAACAAACGCCGGAATAAAGAAGACAGCACGAAGGGCACGACAGTAAATGCCGGATTCAAAAGCTCTCGACCAGGTCAAAAGCCGCCTAAAGGCACCAGGGATGAACTGTCCAGCCTCAACAAAATTCTGGACCAAGTATGTCAGATCCATAGTACCCCTGGTAAACCTGCTAATCATATCCACAGAGAATGTTGGGTCTTCAAGCAGTCCGGCAAGCTCAACGCCGTACATAAGGGGGAGGATACACCAAGTGAAGACGAGGACGAGCCTCCCAAGCAAGACACGGCGGAACAAAAGAAATTTCCACCAGAAGTCAAAACAGTAAACGTGTTACACATAATCAAGGGAAAAAACAATACGACACTCCCAGGAAAGTATACCCAAGTGCCTATCACTACGAAGTCCTGCCACTGGTCATCTCAACCGATCACTTTCGACCATCGCGATTACTCAGCAAGTATCCGACACGCAGGATGGGCTGCCCTGGTATTAGACCCAGTAATTGGTGGCTATCACTTCACAAGGGTCTTGATGGACGGCGACAGTAGCCTAAACCTAATATATCAGGATACAATCCGCGGGATGGGGTTAGACCCAACACAAATTCGCCACAGCAATACTACCTTTAAAGGAGTAACGCCAGGCCCAGGGGCTCGTTGTACGGGATCCCTCTTACTACAAGTTATATTCGGCTCCCCCGATAACTTCCGTCGTGAGCATTTAACTTTCCACATCGCTCCGTTTCAAAGTGGCTATCAAGCACTGCTCAGACGCGAAGCTTTCGCTCGCTTTAATGCAATACCACACTACGCCTCCCTCACACTCAAGATGCCCGGTCCACGTGGCATCATTACAGTGCACGGAAATATTAAGCGATCTTTGCACGCCGAAGAGAGTGAGGCTGCCTTGGTCGCCGCACACTAAAGGCGCCCGGACAAACGAAAGCATCCAATAGGTCATCAAGACCTCAGATACAACTAATCAAGTCCGGCGCCGCTATTTATACGGAAATAAGTGGCCACACCCCTATTTGTCAATACAAGGGGCTCAACGCGCGCAGACAAGTGGCAATTTCTTATCATCTTGAATCACACATGGTTTCTTTAAAAACTATCTTTTTGCATGACAACTTTTTCACTTAACTTCCTCTCTTTTACAGACGATCATCGTGCTACACCCGTCCAGGATACGGCACAACGGAGACACAGGCGCAGACGTGCAGCAGGGACCCGCTCCAAGGATTCCTTTTAGATTAAGACCCTGCGTAAACCTTTTTTACTGTCTCTTGTTGATAGATATCCACCGTTGAGAAGGATGCTGACATCTTGGCATGTGGCCACGCCAGAACAATGCTCGTACCTGGACACAAGGGGCTTCTTACAAAGGCCATTATTTAGGCCCGGTTTATACCACAAAGACCAAATACCTTAGGGAGTGTTCGGCGTCGCGAGTTTGGCCCTATATGCATCAGCTCCGAATCATTGTCTTTGGTCAAATGTTGGGTTTGCCCGGCTCCTGTGTTTTGGTGCCTTACGTTCCGCTTTACCGGCTAAGGTAGCACCAGGAGAACTACTGCGATTGTGCCCTGGTTCATCCGGACGAGCACCTCAGTAGAGAAAGCCGAAAACTGACTGTCATGATATAGCGTGAGACTGATCAACCACTCGATGACCTGTGGGAATGTTAGAATTCCTCCGCCTTAATGAAGGGCCGTTTTCCGGCCAGGCATGTACGCACCCCGGAACCGGGAGAGTGCGGAGCCACCAGGGGCTATCTAGTAGCCCCACTGTCAAACTCCTATGGCTAAGTGAAAGTGCTAAAGCATTATAGTCCGGTTGCCTCGCTCGCTCCGCTATCACCTTCTTAATAGGACCAAGACGCTGGGTTAAGTGTGAACGCGTGTTTTTGCGAGCACCTCCGCATTATATGTGTGGGGGCTGAAGCCAACGACTGCAATTTTTCAGGTTATACACATGTATACATAAACGGCCGCCCAGGAGGCATCATATTACTTTCAGGCAAAAGTATAAAAATAGCGTTATAAAAATTTATAAAAGCATTTCGCTTACAATGAGATTACATATCACTCAAACATAATATTTTTTGAGCACTGGGTCTCTATCAAACGGGCACCCTCAAGAACTTCTTCAAAATAGTGCTCAGCAGCCTTTCGACCTATAGCCGAATCCCGCGCTGCAACATTGGTAGCATTCATCTCCGTCCAGTATGCCTTAACACGGGCAAAGGCCATTCGTGCGCCCTCTATGCACGCCGACCTCTTCATCGCATTAATGCGCGACACCACGTCAAGGAACTACTGCACCAAGCTGAAATAGCTGTTCGGTTTTGACCTTCACGGCCACAGCTGATCCACAACAGACCTCATAGAGAGTCCGGGCAACCTATTTAGTTCGGCCCATTCGGCTAATTGGTCAGTCAATGAAAGTGGACGCTCGGGAGAATGGAATTGTCTCCAAAACAGCTGGTCTACTCCACGGTCTATCCGACCTTGGAAGTACTTGGCCGCATCGGCAGCGCTCGCCGCCAAATCCATATACACATCCTCCGAACTCCACAGCCGATCCAGAGGGGCATACCGTGGATCTCCGAATTTCCTCCACAACATAAAGGATTTCCCAACTACAATATACCCGTCTTCCCGCAGATCCTCCTTCTTTGCCCTCATAGCAGAGCGGAGATCCTTTTTCGTCACAGCAGCCTTCTCAAGGTCCGATGCCTTCGCTTGGTTTTCCTTTTCGAGAACCCGACAACGGTCGGCGGTGGCTTTTAATTCCACAGCCATCTTGGCCATCTTGTCTCGGGTCTCGCCATGCGCGGCCTTCTCGGCTTGCAACTCTTCGGCCGCCTTCACAGCAGCCGCATTACCTAACCTCGCTTGTTCCTTGGCTCGGGCAAGTTCTGCCCGCAAGGCTTCAACAGTGGCAGCTCCATCTGCAGTCACAACATATTTAAGATACTGGCATCATGTTACTCTTCCTATGTGGTGTTTACCAGATATTGACACTTACCCTATGCCTCGTCAAGCCTTTTGTTAACAAGCTCGATGTCGGCGTCTATCGCTTCCAACTACCGTTCTAAATGGGCAAACTCGCTAGTCCGGCTAGCCACCGGAGCTTCCATCACCTGCACATAGAGGCAGTATGGTTATTACCTGGGAATATGATCATCTGTTCGTCGCCGTTTCCGACGACAACCAGAGTCTTAGGGGCTACTATCTACACAGGGCACACCTAGCATGTGCAGGACTATCATACATTCTTTTACGTACCTCAAAGCCTGTCAGTAGACTCATAAAAGCTTCATGCAATCCGCTTTCGGCGGACGATATTCTCTCCATCACCGTATTCATCAGCACACGGTGTTCATCTGAGATGGCCGCTCGCCCCACCAACTCCCTCAGAACATCCGATCGCACACTAGACGGTGCCGGACTCTTTTGTCTGCTCTCTTGGGGAGCCGGACATTGGGAGCTTCGGGGGTCAACGGGATTATCTTCTGGCCTCACCGGACTCGGAGAGGCCCTCCGCGACGACACTTCAGGGTCGCCCGCTTCCGGAGCGGAGGAGTCCGGAGGAGGCGTTTCGCTCTCCATCATCTCTGGAAGAAGATCCCCCGAAGATGAGCTCATTTGAGAGGGGCTAAGGCCCGAACTGCGAAAATATATGCGGTGGTTATCTTCTCAGAAGAAAAAGATGGCATATCTGTACTATCAAAGGTATTTCGGGTCACTTACGACTCGTGGGAGGATTGATCCCCCCGCAGACTTTGTGCGGCAACAACGCCCCCCAAGGTGGGACCCTCTGTGGGAGACTTCTTCTCCTGTTTGGAAGCTTCGGCTTCCAAATCCCCGGGCGCAGTCCTTTTCCTCTTCTGGCCGCCTTCCCTCATGGAGACGCTCGCTCCCTCGGCTAGAATAGGCAGCGTTGGGGGCCCGCGTCTGCCCGCATTATCCTCCACAGTATCTTCCTTCAAGGGCTCCGGGCAAGGTGCGGTCTGGAGCATCTTCTCCAATACCGGATTTTCCAAACCCTCAGGGAGGGGGGCCGAACACCGAATCAACTTCGCCTTTGTTAGGCAGTCCTGGTCAAAAAGCGAACTCTCAGAGATAACTTCATAACAAAGTAGAGAAAGTATGTTCGGCCGGAAGATGCCTTACCTGTTCGGCGGTGTGGTTGCTACTCAGGCCCAAGTCCTCGGTGATTTCCGGACACTACGTCTGAGGTCCGAAGAATGATTTGTACATCTCCTCATGCGTCAGGCCGAGAAAATTTTGAATCGCACGCGGTCCCTTGGGATTGAACTCCCATAGACGAAAAGGCCGGCGTTTGCAAGGCTGGACTTGACGGACCAACATAACCTATATCACCGCTACCAAACTGAAATCTCCATTGAAGAGATCTGGAATGCGGCCTTGCAGTATGAGCACGTCCTTGGCTGGCCCCCAGCTCAGACCTCCGCTGATCCATG
>NC_041384.1:612085307-612125490 GCF_002162155.2 Triticum dicoccoides | reverse complement strand
CATGACATCAGTTGTGGTGGGGGGGGGCCGAGCGGAAAATAGGGGGGGGGGGCGCCCACTTGGCACTTCTAGGAGCCGTGATGTAGAACCACTCCTGTTGCCACAATTCAAACACCTTTGGGATGGAACCTTTGGGCCACGGAGCTCCCGTCATCTTGCGTATTGAGGCACCACCACACGCTGCATGCTCCCCCTCGACCAACTTCGGCTTCACTTCAAAGGTCTTGAGCCATAGGCCAAAGTGAGGGTAACCCGGAGGAAGGCCTCGCACACGATAATAAATGTCATGATATGAAGAAAGGAGTCCGGAGCTAGATCATGAAAATCTAGCCCATAGTAAAACATCAAACCCCTGATGAAAGGATCCAGGGCGAGGCCTAGGCCTCGGAGGAAGTGGGAAACGAACACGACGTTTTTGTTAGATTCGGGGGTGGGGGTGAATATCAAGCCCTGTCCCCTTTATAAAGAGGGTGAATATCAAGCGTCCTCTCCGTGTCCGTTTGGACTTGCCTACAATCTAGGAGTCCTAGAAGCGGTTGGGTTACCCACGCCCGTATTGATGAGAATCCCGGAATAAGGGGGACACGATCTCTGCTTTAACAAGACGTGCCAAGGAAACCGCCTCGCATAACGCGCTGAGATGGGACAGTAAAACGGTTCGAATAAAAGCTTGGCCATGGTGTGATGTCACACTACGGAATACGTCAGCAGATTAGATTTGTGTAAATATTATTCTCTCTATGGCAATATGTGGAAACTTATTTTTCATAGCCGGACACTATCTTTGTGTTCAAAATCTTCTATGAAGTACTTGGAGGAGGAACCCACCTTGCAATGCCGAAGACAATATGCGCGCCGGACTCGTCGTCATTGAAGCCTGGTTCAGGGGCTACTGAGGGAGTCCTAGATTAGGGGGTCTCCGGATGGCCGGACTATACCTTCAGCCGGACTCCTGGACTATGAAGATGCAAGATTGAAGACTCCGTCTCGCGTCCGGAGGGGACTTTCCTTGGCGTGGAAGGCAATCTTGGCGATATGGATATGCAGATCTCCTACCATTGTAACCGGCTCTATGTAACCCTAACCCTACCCGGTGTCTATATAAATCGGAGGGTTTTAGTTCGTAGGACGACATACACATCAACAATCATACCATAGGCTAGCTTCTAGGGTTTAGCCTCCTCGATCTCATGGTAGATCTACTCTTGTACTACCCATATCATCAATATTAATCAAGCAGGACGTAGGGTTTTACCTCCATCGAGAGGGCCCGAACCTGGGTAAAACTTCGTGTCCCTTGTCTCCTGTTACCATCCGGCCTAGACGCACAGTTCGGGACCCCCTACCCAAGATCCGCCGGTTTTGACACCGACAGTGACCACGGGTCATGCCAATCCAACGTGCGCTCTGGCGCCTTTATCCTCTTCTCCCGCTCGCTGCTCGGCATCTCGGCGAGCACGGGCATGTCCCTAGCTTCCTCGCGTCGTCGCCGTCCTCCTGGAGCCATTTCCCCCTTTGATTGCTTCTTCGGTGACCCGTCCTCGTCGTCAAACAATGAGCGCCCACGGGAGCGCTGTAGCCGATCGGCTCTGTTCGCGCCGTGACGTCTTCCTCCTCGTGTCCTCAAGCGTTGCTCGTCTCCGTGAGCTCCGCCACTCGTCCTCTTCCCCCTCGTCGCCTTCCTGTGCCACCCCGTGCTCGCTGGCCGTCGCCAGAGCTTGGCCAGACGTGCACGACGGCACTCGGCTCGAATCGCCTTACCCCGCCTATTTAAGCCAGCCCCGACTCCCTTCGAGCTCACCACTCGCCTCACCTCACTCCTAGTGCCCCGCCTAGCTACTTCCCCGAGCTCGAGAAGCTCTCCTAGCCTCTCACCGTGATATGTCTCCAACGTATCTATAATTTTTTATTGTTCCATGCTATTATATTATCTGTTTTGGATTTTTAATGGGCTTTAATATGCACTTTTATATTATTTTTGGGACTAACCTATTAACCGAAGGCCTAGTGCAAATTGTTGTTTTTTTTGCATATTTCAGTGTTTCACAGAAAAGGAATATCAAACGGAATCCAAACGGAACGAAACCTTCACAAGGATCTTTTTTAGAACAAACGCAATCCAGGAGACTTGGAATGGAGGTCAAGGAAGCAACGAGGCAGCCACAAGGTAGGGAGGCGCGCCCAGGGGGTAGGTGCACCCCCACCCTCGTGGGCCCCACAGAGCTCCACCGACCTACTTCTTTCACCTATATATACTCTTATACCCTGAAAACATCCAGGGGAGCCACGAAACCACTTTTCCACCACCGCAACCTTCTGTACCCGTGAGATCCCATTTGGGGACCTTTTTCGGCGATCTGCCGGAGGGGGATTCGATCATGGAGAGCTTCTACATCAACACCATAGCCTCTCTGATGATGTGTGAGTAGTTTACCACAGACCTTCGGGTCCATAGTTATTAGCCAGATGACTTCTTCTCTCTCTTTGGATCTCAATACAAAGTTCTCCTCGATGTTCTTGGAGATATATTCGATGTAATACTTTTTGCGGTGTGTTTGCTGATACGTCTCCATCGTATCTACTTTCCCAAACACTTTTGCCCTTGTTTTGGACTCTAACTTGCATTATTTGAATGGAACTAACCCGGACTGACGCTGTTTTCAGCAGAATTACCATGGTGTTATTTATGTGCAGAAACAAAAGTTCTCGGAATGACCTGAAACTTCACGGAACGTCTTTTCGGAAATAATAAAAAATCCTTGCAAAAGATGAAGACCAGGGGGCCCACAGCCTAGCCACGAGGGTGGGGGCATGCCTGCCCCCCTAGGGCGTGCCCCCTACCTCGTGGCCCCCCTGGAGCTCCTCCGACCACAACTCCAACTCTATATATTTGGCTTCGGAGAGAGAAAAATCAAAGAGAAGGATTCATCATGTTTTACGATACGGAGCCGCCGCCAAGCCCTAAAACCTCTCAGGAGGGCTGATCTGGAGTCCGTTCGGGGCTCCGGAGAGGGGAATCCGTCGCCATCGTCATCATCAACCTTCCTCCATCACCAATTTCATGATGCTCACCGCCGTGCCTGACTAATTCCATCATAGTCTTGCTGGACGGTGATGGGTTGGATGAGATTTATCATCTAATCGAGTTAGTTTTGGTTAGGGTTTGATCCCTAGTATCCACTATGTTCTAAGATTGATGTTGCTATGACTTTGCTATGCTTAATGCTTGTCACTAGGGCCCGAGTGCCTTGATTTCAGATCTGAACCTATTATGTTTTCATCAATATATGAGAGTTCTTGATCCTATCTTGCAAGTCTATAGTCACCTATTATTTGTTATGATCCGTTAACTCCGAAGTGACAATAATCGGGATACTTACTGGTGATGACCGTAGTTTGAGGAGTTCATGTATTCACTATGTGTTAATGCTTTGGTCCAGTACTCTATTAAAAGGAGGCCTTAATATGCCTTAGTTTCCGCTAGGACCCCGCTTCCACGGGAGGGTAGGACAAAATATGTCATGCAAGTTCTTTTCCATAAGCACATATGACTATATTCGGAATACATGCCTACATTACATTGATGAATTGGAGCTAGTTCTGTGTCACCCTATGTTATGATTGTTACATGATGAACCGCATCCGGCATAATTCTCTATCACTGATCCATTGCCTATGAGCTTTCCATATATTGTTCTTCCCTTATTTACTTTTTTGTTGCTATTGCTATCATCACTACAAAATACCAAAAACATTACTTTTGCTATCATTATCTTTTGCTACCTTTACCACTATTATCATATTACTTTGCTACTAAACACTTTGCTGCAGATATTAAGTTTCCAGGTGTGGTTGAATTGACAACTCAGCTGCTAATACTTGAGAATATTCTTTGGCTCCCCTTGTGTCGAATCAATAAATTTGGGTTGAATACTCTACCCTCGAAAACTATTGCGATCCCCTATACTTGTGGGTTATCAAGACTATTGTCTGGCGCCGTTGCCGGGGAGCACATCTCTATTCTTTGAGTCACTTGGGATTTATATCTGCTTATCATTATGAAGAACTTGAGAGATCCGAAAACCAAGATTTATGCCTCAACTACGAGGGGAGGTAAGGAACTTCCATCTAGTTCTGCACTTGATTCACCTTCTGTTTTGAGTAAGCTCGCGACACCTAAACCTTCTTCTACTATTCGTTCTGATATGTCGCATGTTATTGATTGTCGGTGTCAAAACCGGCGGATCTCGAGTAGGGGGTCCCGAACTGTGCGTCTAGGCGGATGGTAACATGAGGCAGGGGACACGATGTTTTACCCAGGTTCGGGCCCTCTTGATGGAGGTAATACCCTACGTCCTGCTTGATTGTTCTTGATAATATGAGTAGTACAAGAGTTGATCTACCACGAGATCGAAGAGGCTAAACCCTAGAAGCTAGCATATGGTATGATTGTTGTTGTTGGTCCTATGGACTAAACCCTCTGGTTTATATAGACACCGGAGGGTGCTAGGGTTACACAGAGTCGGTTACAAGGAAGGAGATCTACATATCCGTATTGCCAAGCTTGCCTTCCACGCCAAGGAGAGTCCCATCTGGACACGGGACGAAGTCTTCAATCTTGTATCTTCATAGTCCAACAGTCCAGCCAAAGGATATAATCCGGATGTCCGGATACCCCCTAATCCAGGACTCCCTCAGTAGCCCCTGAACCAGGCTTCAATGACGATGAGTTCGACGTGCAGATTGTCTTCGGCATTGCAAGGCGGGTTCCTCCTCCGAATACTTCATAGAAGATTATGAACACGATGATCGTGTTCGACTCTGCAAAACAAGTTCCACATACAACCATAGAGAGAATAATATTTTCACAAATCTAATCTGCCGACGCATTCCGTAGTGTGACATCACACCACAGCCAGGTCACCATTCGAATCGTTTTTCACAACCAACCTCAACCGTGTTTCGCAAGGCGGTTTCCTTGGCACGTCTTGTCAAAGCAGAGATCATGTCCCCTTATTACGGGATTCCCATCAATACGGACATGGGTAACCCAACCGTGCCATCAATTACGGCGCTTGGGGGATAAGCGAGTTTTACCAGGCTGGTGGGGGCGCATAGTTTCGTCCGCCCTTATAAAGGGATAAGGGTTCACCTTTTTCTACCCACGCCTTCTTCCTCCTTGCTCATCCATTCTCGCGCACTCGAGCTCTAGCGCCCAAGTCCACATCCTTCCCCTCAACCCTCTCCAAACATGTCCAGAGAGGGAGGCAAGTGGATGGTGTCCTCCATTACGGAGGGAGACATCAAAAAGCTGCGCGGGGCCGGATACTTAGCCGCGGATATTGCGCACCGGCTGCCAGCCGCGGGGCAGATTGTCCCTACCCCGGAACCTTACGAAAGGGTGGTTTTCCTCACCCACTTCATCCGTGGACTGGGGTTTCCCCTCCATCCATTCGTCCGCAGCCTTATGTTCTATCATGGGCTGGACTTCCATGATCTAGCTCTGAATTTCATCCTCAACATCTCGGCGTTCATCGTCGTGTGCGAGGCTTTCCTCCGCATCCGGCCCCACTTCGGCCTGTGGCTGAAGACCTTCAATGTCAAACCGAAGGTGGTGAGCGGCCAGCAAGCAGAGTGCGGAGGCGCCATGGTGGGCAAGATGCCTAATGTCACCTGGCTCGAGGGCACCTATGTGGATACCATAAAGGGGTGGCAATCAGGGTGGTTCTACATCACCGAGCCGCACGACTCCAACTGGGTGGCGGCCCCCGAGTTTCGATCCGGAATCCCTACGCGGCTCACTTCCTGGAAGGAGAAGGACCTGTCCTGGGGCTCATCGGTGGAGCTGGACGGACTCCAGAAGTGTATCCGAAACTGTTGGGTTTCGTAGTAATTTCAAAAAATTTCCTACGCACACACAGGATCATGTGATGCATACCAACGAGGGGAGAGTGTTGTCTACGTACCCAACGCAGACCGACTGCGGAAGCGATGACACGACGTAGAGGAAGTAGTCGTACGTCTTCACGATCCAACCGATCAAGCACCGAAGCTACGGCACCTCCGAGTTCGAGCACACGTTCAGCTCGATGACGATCCCCGGACTCCGATCCAGCAAAGTGTCGGGGAAGAGTTTCGTCAGCACGACGGCGTGGTGACGATCTTGATGAACTACAGCAGCAGGGCTTCGCCTAAACTCCGCTACAGTATTATCGAGGAATATGGTGGCAAGGGGGCACCGCACACGGCTAAGGAATAGATCACGTGGATCAACTTGTGTGTTTAGAGGTGCCCCTGCCTCCGTATATCAGGAGGAGAGGAGGGGAGGCTGGCCGGCCAAGGGGGGGAGGCGCAGGAGAGTCCTACTCCCTCTGGGAGTAGGATTCCCCCTCCAATCCTAGTCCAACTAGGATTCCTCGGAGGGGAAAAGAGGAGGAGGGGGCCGGCCACCTCTCCTAGTCCTAATAGGACTAGGGGAAGGGGGGGGGGTGCAGCCCATCTAGGGAAGCCCCTTCTCTTTTCCACTAAGGCCCACTATGGCCCAAATAGCTCCCGGGGGGTTCCGGTAACCCTCCCGGTATTCCGGTAAAATCCCGATTTCACCCGGAACACTTCCGATATCCAAATATAGGCTTCCAATATATCAATCTTTACGTCTCGACCATTTCGAGACTCCTCGTCATGTCCGTGATCACATCCGGGACTCCGAACAACCTTCGGTACATCAAAATGTATAAACTCATAATATAACTGTCATCGTAACCTTAAGCGTGCGGACCCTACGGGTTCGAGAACAATGTAGACATGACCGAGACACGTCTCTGGTCAATAACCAATAGCGGGACCTGGATGACCATATTGGCTCCTACATATTCTACGAAGATCTTTATCGGTCAGACCGCATAACAACATACGTTGTTCCCTTTGTCATCGGTATGTTACTTGCCCGAGATTCGATCGTCGGTATCCAATACCTAGTTCAATCTCGTTACCGGCAAGTCTCTTTACTCATTCCGTAATACATCATCTCACAACTAACATATTAGTTGTAATGCTTGCAAGGCTTATGTGATGTGTATTACCGAGAGGGCCCAGAGATACCTCTCCGACAATCGGAGTGACAAATCCTAATCTCGAAATACGCCAACCCAACATCGACCATTGGAGACACCTGTAGTACTCCTTTATAATCACCCAGTTACGTTGTGACATTTGGTAGTACCCAAAGTGTTCCTCCGGTAAACGGGAGTTGCATAATCTCATAGTCATAGGAACATGTATAAGTCATGAAGAAAGCAATAGCAACATACTAAACGATCGGGTGCTAAGCTAATGGAATGGGTCATGTCAATCAGATCATTCTGCTAATGATGTGACCTCGTTAATCAAATAACAACTCATTGTTCATGGTTAGGAAACATAACCATCTTTTGATTAACGAGCTAGTCAAGTAGAGGCATACTAGTGACACTTTGTTTGTCTATGTATTCACACATGTATTATGTTTCCGGTAAATACAATTCTAGCATGAATAATAAACATTTATCATGATTATAAGGAAATAAATAATAACTTTATTATTGCCTCTAGGGCATATTTCCTTCAGAAACATGATAGGCAAGAAACTCAAGCTTGTCAACATAGTCCAGGTCATGCTCTTCCGCCGGATCCTCCCGTGTCAATGACGGGCTTTCAACTTATGGGAGTTCGACCCGACCCAGCACCAGACTCTACGCGAACTCTTCGACATGACGCATAAGGACGTCTGGAAGGTGCTGTTCAAGGGCGCCGAGGTCCCCCTCCCCTTACTGAGGACCGCTGGCTAAGCGCGACGCGCCCTGCGAATCCGGTAAGTTCTGTACACCTCGTAGGGTATTTATTTTCCATAGTTTAACCATGTGCGGGGTCTGAGCTCCCATGCCTTTGACAGGACTGGGTGGAGACATCGGAGCAGATTGACTATCCGGCCCCTCTGCCCGAAGACCCTGCACTCGCTCTCCTGACGGAGATGCGGACTCTGGCTCCTTATGAGGTGCCGGAGAATAAGATCAAGAAGAAGGCCACGGGAACCCGAAAGAGTTCCCGGCGCCAGGTGGTATCGGACTCATCGTCTGATAACTCCGAAACGCACTCCTCCGTGAAAACAAGGAGGAGGAAGATGAAGATTCCCCCCTCCAGCCGGGGGAGATAAGAAAAGGAAGGCCGCCCCAACCGGGGAGGCCGAAGGGTCTAAGAAGGGAAGGACTCTCCTTTCGGACTATTCCACCACCGCCGCCGACAGCAAAGACAAGTGGTTACTCAGGGCCAAGCCCCTGGCGAAGTCGTAAATATTCGGATACTAGAGTAACTCATAGCATACTTTTATTGCACTGCTTCACATAACGTCGAATATGATCATGACGTCCGCCCCGAGCCCGTATCGACGTATCCTCGTCGGGTGGTTCCTTGGACTCGTCAGATATGAATAGTGAGTCACTTCCAACCGCCTCCTCTCCTCGCCCTACGAACAATGTCGAGGTATTGTCTCAAGGGGCACCGAGCCGGGGGGGAGATAGTCCTGGAGGTGCCTCAAGGCGACCTTTCGGACTCCAGGCACAAAGGGAGCAAGACTCCCAAGGGCTTCAAGTTTGGCCCTCAGGCGAACACCGCGCAGGAACCTACAGTGGTTCCGAACTCCAGCAGGCGGCCCCCTTTCAAGAGGGGCAAGCCGCTCGTGCTGGTGACCTCTGTCCATCCAGAGGCACCGGACAACCTGCTGGGAGCACTTCGCGGCGCTTCCATCGACGAAGAGAACCGCACTATTATGAGTGCGATGATCAAGAAGGTTCAGTCCGCCAAGAGCGGATTGACTGAAGCCTGTGCCAGCCTTCTAACAGGCTTTGAGGTAAGTATTTAGAATATAGGAAAATATTACCGCATAGACAGTAGCCCCTGATGCTTTGTTTGGTGTTCACAAAGAAAAGCCAAATAGAGGATCAAATAATATCTGCAGGAGTCTAATACAAGTATGTCTATATGCGTATGCAGGCTTTGCTGCTGGCCTCTGCCGCACTGACTGCGGAGGTCGCCGCACTGAAGCATAACCTCGAGTGATCCGAGAAAGAACTCGGCCTTGCTAAGAGGCAGCTCGAGAAGAACAAAGATAAGTAATACCTTGTCTATATATATATAGGATGGGTCTATTATGATAACACCCCGTAAGACCTTATTCTAATAACACCTACAGCTTATTCTGATAACAGTACCACCACCACCAACCGCGCGCCCCGGGAACCGATCCGGTGGCCTGTGCAGCGGATCTAGCCAGCCCCAATTCCGCAGTTCGCCGATGGTAGGGGACGAGTAGACTGCACCCAATCCCCCTCGCACGAGTGGTTCCGAGCAGTTCGGGGTAGCGAGGTGGGCGTGGCAGTCAGCATCACCCAATCCCCTCGTCAGCAACAACCCACACGATGAACTTCAGTGAAGATGGCAGCTATCCCACGGTGAAATCCCACCCGGTGTGGGCGTGAAGTTCGTTTCGCGGGTGCAGTACTGCAGGTGCAGTGCATCGAACGCGTGGCTTGCGGTTCAGGCATCCTGCGAGTTTCCGTTCGGTGCCTTGTCCCGCGAGGAGCAGTGACAGCAGCAGCTACTGGAGCAGAGCAGCGGGTGGTGGTGCGGCATGGAGGCCGTTCGATATATTGCTCGTGGCCTCCGCTAGCTCTGTCGCTAGCTGCTACCTCTATGCCATTTCTTCTGCTCCTTGACTGCAAGTTGCCTCTGTCCCACGGCTAGCAAGCTGGTTCTTTCCTCTGAGCTGATTCCTCTCGCTGTAGACTTCCTCCTCTAGACCAACTACTGCTGTCGCATGAAGACATCTACTGTTTCATTTTTTCTCCTCTGATTTCCAATCGAATCTTGGTGTTGTAGCTTCTATGGATTTGTGCGCACGAGGAAGAAAATAGAAGATAAGAGAGAAAGCACATACGGTGGTGGAAGGATAAGAAATGTGTCCTGAAGCTAGCTATGGTTGCATGGTGAAATGAAGCTACACGTGGACTGGAAAGTAAAGCATGTGTCAGTGCTCATGGATGAAAGTGCTAGAGGACAAAGAAAGATCATCTGGTTGAGAACAATTGCCTGAGTGGCATTTTAATTTGAGTTAAAAAATTGTTGGGGGAAGTTAGTCTTGCGGTTGAAAATCTTGAGTGCCGTGCAGTTTGCTATGTGATGTTCTTACACTTCAGTTAACCTGTTTCTTTTTGTTAGAAAATAAATTAAAGAAAACAGTTCTTTTCCTGATGTGGGTAGTTTACTTGTGCATTGCCCTTGTAATTCTGCACTTAGTTGTGCAGCCCACTCGATGCGGTCTGCTCTGGCCGCGCCCGCATTTCAGACAGCAACTTGTTGAGATTGAGATTCAGAAAGGAAAAATGTATCGACAGAAGAAATGATGGCTAAAACAAGTAAAAAAGTAAAATGTGGTGCACTTTTTTATGTGTGGGAGTTCGCTAGATATACTCAGTATACTTTGAAATCTCTAGAAGTTCACTCAGGAAAGACTACGGAATTCCCTTTGATGACAAAAAATAATACGATTCACTTTCGGTAGTGTTATGGTTCACTTATGCCCAATGTGAAGTGCAAAAAAAATGTTAGCGAAAACAACAACAAAAAAGTAATACGGTTCACTTTTGACAGTGTTGCGGTTCACTTGTCCGCGTATCTGCGGTCCACTTTTGTTCATAAATAATGAAAAAAAGACAACAAATACTCGTATGAGAAAAATAACGCCTGACAAAAGAAATTATGCAGCTCGCTTGCCCGTTCGATGCAGCGCGGTCGGTCGTATGATGTTGTTCATCCCGTAAGTGCAAAAAAATTTGTTACGGAAGCGAAGAAAGTAATGCGGTTCACTTCTTGATAGTGTTGTGGTTCATTTACACCCGATGTGAAGTGCACTCTACTTTCTCGTCTTTAAAAAAATACGTTTGAATAAAATAAGCCATGCAGTTCTCTAACACGTCTGATGAAGTGCGGTTGTTTGTCCGATGCAGTGCGGTTTTCAGTCGGATGAAGTACCCACGTCGATTTGGGTGTCGCGAAAATCAGAGCGTTCGCATTTTGGTAAATTTAAAACTGCTCTAAATCTGTAAAGAATTAGAGAGAGTGTTCTACATGAAAAAGTTGCGTCTCGTCGATATCTTTCCAACGACATATCATTTGAATCATTTCGACAAACGGTTTGTAAAAATTTCGCAAAAAAGGCCGCTGCAACTCGTCGTCCGCCGCACAATTTTCAAAATTAACTTAAAACTGTAAGGAATCTCAAAACCATTTCTACATATGAAAGTTGCGCCTTGTCCATAGCTTTTCAGCGACGTATTACACGCCTCGTTTTGATAAACGGTTCAAAAACTAGAGCAAAAACAGTACCAAAAATTGTAAAAAAAAACAGAATTCCGCGATTTAGTAAATTCGAAACTGCTCTTGAACCGTAACGAATTAGAGAAAATAATAGATATGAAAAAGATGCGCCTCGACGACATCTTTCCAACGGCGTATCATTTGCCTTATTCCGATGAGCGGTTTTGAAAAAAATCACAAAAATACGATCGCTGCCACTCGTCATCCGCCACACCATTTTTGAAACTGCTCTTAAACCGAGAGGAATCTCGAAAAGTGTTCAACATGGTGAAGTTGCATCTAATCAATAGCTTTTCAACGGTATATTATACGCCTCGTTCCGATAAACGGTTACAAACTTAAAGCGAAAACAGTACCGAAAAAACACTGCGTGCAGTTTTTTTCGACACGAAGTTCACTCGTGTGAGTACTGCAACACACTTGGTTCAAACAATGACGTGCACTTACATTGAGCGTGCAGTGAGGAAGTGTTATCAGAATAACTATTCTGATAATATTATCAGAATAGACCGGCTATATATAGGTGCCTGGGCACCTAATTCCGATCCAACCCGCTAATTCATTTTCCGCTTACAAATTATTAATATTACCTTTCAAATAATTCACTTTCTTTTTCTACTTGCATGCAATACCATTGATTGTAGATTGGTTTCCAAAAAAAATTGCATGCTGTTGATTCTCTCATAAACAATTTCTTTCCATAAATAATAGAGTATCATTCAAAATAGGCTGAAACTCGTATTTGGGTATGTATATATACCCTATGATTTTTTAAATTTTTTGCGAATACCCTATGATTTATTCTAGTTATTAGATGTCTTTCCTTAAATACTATAGTATATACCCTATGTTTTATTGTAGGTATTAGATATCTACAAGCATATCCAGTATATTGAAAAGTAGATACTCAAGTTTTCGCAAAAAATAAACAGTACATAATGAAGATTTATTTGTAAATACCTCAATGTGAAATTTGTTGGTATATACCCATCAATGTTATTTCCTTTTTATGAGTGAATAGATGTACGTAAACTAAAAACCTCGACAAATGATACGTGACGTTCGTGTCGTTATGAAACATCCATACAACATACATGATGGTGATGTATCCGAGGTATGATAATATAGGAATCATACCCAAAAAATATGGCTACATTCTAAAAATAATATGTATTATACTCACATACTTTGTGGGTATATACCGTAAACACAACTAGGTATCATAAAAAGAGAAACCTTTTTTGGTATACTCCCAACGGAGACAGAAAGTGGCAAAATCCACTATTTTTTAAAAGGCACGCTGGCAATACGCGTAAAATGTACAGTGTCTATGTATTAATTACTATAAGATTTTCCTAGTGTTTCACACGTACATGGATCACTAAAATTAGGCAGCTTCTTGTATTGTAAGGAAGTGTTGGTGCATGCATCCTAATTAATGCATACGTCCAAATTAGAGCAAGTAATCACTAATTAACATGTAGTTAAATGGAATTAATTAGGACGTTCCAATAACTTTCCAAATTGAATATTGCAAACGGTTATACCCGTTAGTGTCTACACCACCACAACGGCACACATCTTAATGCAATCCAAAGGTAGACAAATAAGGAGCCTGGACATCTAGGTGTCCCAAATTGATTATCGGATTTCACCCGTTAACAAATTAGTTAAAAATTTCCTTGCATACCTTGAGCCGTTGTAATGAACTTTCTATAATTAAGTGGCATATGCATACCCTTCTACGGCATTGAAGACATTCCAAAAGATCATGCATGCATACCTCGGTTGGGAAGAGTGCGTGATTACCTGCCAAATTCTTTTTTGCATGGCGATGCTGAAATGGAAGGCGTAATTAACAAGTAATCAATTAGCATTGTTTGGGAAAACATAATTCATGTTCTTATTTAATTGATATACTATCGGATGGCCAGATTCGTGCATGTTCAATACATGACTATTGAACATACGAGGATCTAATACCTCGACTGAGTATGTATAATATTTTTGAAGCAGTTTTCACACAGCCGGGTATATAATTGCGCAAACACATTGGGTATATTTTTTGCTTGGGGTATATTATCGGATGTGCAACATTTTCCTGCAATTTTTCACATAGTCAGGTGTCAACGGTCAACCGGGTATGCACAATATTTTCAAACATTTTTTTCACATAGGCAGTTTATACATCGACAGGGTATGTACAATATTTGCCTACCTTTCTTCACATAGCTGGGTATATACGTCCACTAGGTATGTACGATATTTTCGTACGGAAAAGAGTAGTTTGATTATTATTATTTTCAAATTAAATTTATATTAGGAGGATCTTAGAACGTGGTGTATTCGGTACTCGAGAAATAATGGGCATTAGAAGTGTTATCTGATATCGATTTCACATAGCTGGATATATACTTAGAGAAAAAAAATGGGTATTAGTCTCCTGGATATAGTAAGTAGATGTTGGCTATATCATTTCTAGTTATGCCACATTGTCTAATTCAAAATACGGTAATTTTCTATATCATTTTTGTGTGGCATGCCAATTAGTAGTTTTACATATATTGTATTTAGTTTAAGTCACCTAACTATATACCCAGAGTTTGTATTTAGTTTAAGTCACCTAAGTATATATCCAGAGTTCTAAATACTATTTGTTTTATAAGGTAAGTTGCATATAAACTTCAGGCCCTGAATAGTACGTAGACCATACATCATGTCATGTCGTGCGGGTATATGATACCAAAAAATGTAATAGAAAAAAAACAATTTTACAATAAAGTGTATAAAAGGTCAAGCTAGTGTACCGGAGGCATGTTACACCGTATGGTTGACTAGATAGTATAGTGTGTACATATATGCAAAGGAAATTATGGTAATATATTTGGAAAGTAATTAATTAATAGGGAGGAAACAACATGCAATTCTCTTTAGGAAAACAATCTGATCGTGGTGCACACACCATGCATTAGCGGGTATAGCTCACACTAACGGATTAGAGAAAGGTAGGTGCCCAGGCACCTAGGTGCCCCAATTAATTTACCCATATATATATAAGATGTGGTTGCAAAATGATAGGATCATCATGGATGTGCCAGGGGCCACGACCGAAGTGGCGACCCTGAAGCGAGTGCTGTCCGAGGCCGAAAACAAAGCGATCGAGGAGCGCACCGAGCGGGAGAAACAAGAGGCACGGGTGGGCGAGGTGCAGCAAGAGCTCCATGCTCTCGTGAAGAAGCATGAGACTTTGGAGCTTGACTCAAAGACACGACAGTCCGAGCTTGCCGCGGCCCTCGAGAGCACAAAGCATGCCAAGGCTGAAGCCCAAAAGACCCTCCAGGAAATTGAGGCGATGAGGAATATAGCGGCGGGTAAGGCATTCATTATGCAAAGCAAGCATGTAAAAGTAAATTACTTGTTACTTACCCGAGTCCGGAGCTCTTCAGGAGCATTCACAGATTTGCCCCGCAGCGTGTCAGATGCCGCAAAGTACTACCAGGCCGAGGAGGGAAGCTCGACGGAGAAGTTGTTCTGGTCTCATTATACTGGGACCGAACACCCGATGCCTATGAGCGACCAGCTGAAGCAACTGGTCGAGCTTCACAAGGCGGCCGAACAGGCCATGAGGGGCCTTATAGTCCGGATGTGGCCTGGCGACTCCCTTCCCAACAGCTATTTCGGCCTGGTGAGGCGGCTTGTGGATGCCTGCCCACGGCTGGAAGTCATAAAGCGGTCCGTCTGCATCGAAGGTGCACGTCGGGTTTTTGCCCGTGCGAAGGTGCACTGGGCCAAGATGGACGCCGAGAAGCTGGTGAAGGAGGGGCCGCCGCAGGGCAAGGAGCATGGCCACCCTGAAATGTATTATGAGGGTGTCCTGAAGGGTGCCTGTCTTGTGGCGGATGAGTGTGCGAAGGATGTAATTTTTGAATGAACTTGCTCGTGTGATCCTGTATTATGAAAACTTGTTCATGTGCGCTATGCAACGCTCGTTTGAATTTAAAATATTACCTTCTATGTGGCTGTTTGTCAAATCTGAGAGATGGCCAATCGTCGGCTTCTGCCCCCATGCCACGAGTGCTGGGGTATTCGGGATAAATCTGAGCACTCTTTTTCCCATTGTTGGGTCCTTCGAGGGAGGTGCTCAGCACAACGAACAAGGCAATCGGACTATAATGCTTTATCACTCTCACTTAGCCATAGAAGTCTACAATTTTAAATTTTGGCGAAGCCCCTAGTATTCGGAAGGCCGAATTTGGGGTGCTATACACGCCTAAGCCGGACAAAGCCGACTCCTCACCCTAAGCGGCATAAGTCTTTAGGGACTCGAGACCTCTCGAACAGCGACCAACTCTCGCCTTATCAGGATAGTCAGTTTTAGCTTTCTCTACTAAGGTGCTTGCCCAGATGAACCGGGGCACAATCGCAGTAGTTCTCCCAGTGCTACCTTAGCCGATATAGCGGAACATAAGGTACCAAAACATGGGAGCCAGGCAAACCCAACTATTGACCCAAGACATGATTCGGAGCTGATGCATATAATGCTATAAGTTCGGGGTGCTGCACTGTCGAAAGTGTTCGGACTTCTCACGCGGTATTATGGGATACGCTTAAGCCCCTGGCGTATTGGCCGTACCAGAGTGTACGGGTGTTGAATGTCATGAATGAACATATATATATATATATATATATATATATATATATATATATATATATATATATATATAAAAGAATAGAGAATGCGGTAATAGTCTAGTGCTATGCATTGTTTATTCAAAAAGGTGCTTCAAAGCAGAATGATACAAGTAGTGCGATAAGCAAAAAGTAGGACTATTTGACATGTCCCCTCCAAGGGCAAGCTAAGGAATGGTATTTAAAGCAGGTATTTCACTCATTATCAGAGACCACCTGGGAGTTCCATGGTGCGATGTAGGTTTCTGCCTCCTTGGTTGTTGTATCGTGTGTCCGACAATCGTACTGCCGGACGGGGTTTCCAGAGAGTAAAGTCCTGAAAGAGAGAAAAAATAACAAAGCGGGAAGCCCCTAGTGCGGTTGAGCCGCGTTTTAAAGCGTGCCGTAGTCTTGCCCCCCACCCATGCCCATGGTATTTTCAATGCGTAGTTATGTACGCGTGGCACGGATTTCACCGTTTGGCTGGGACTGGGGTGGGGGCCGCATTGCTATGCGAGCTCGGAACATGCCAGGCGGTCTTGTTGCAGATTACTCTAGGCGCGCTTGACGGTGTCCGGGTGTTTAATCACCGAACTGGTGGATTGCATGAAGAGGCTGCTTTGTGCTTCTGCTGCGAGGGCCGCAGTGTGCTCCTCCGTGCGGAGAGAGCGCTCTGTGTTTCCATTAACTGTGATGACCCCCCGAGGTCCTGGCATCTTGAGCTTGAGGTATGCATAATGCGGTACCGCATTGAATCTCGCAAATGCGGTTCGCCCGAGCAGTGCATGATAGCCACTGCGGAACAAGACTAAATCAAAGATTAACTCCTCGCTTCGAAAGTTATCCGGGGATTCGAAGACCACTTCCAGTGTGTCTGAGCCTGTGCAATGGGCCTCTACACCTGGTATGACGCCTTTGAAGGTCGTTTTTGTGGGTTTGATCCTTGAGGGGTCTATACCCATTTTGCGCACTGTGTCCTGATAAAGCAGGTTCAGGATGCTGCCGCCGTCCATAAGGACTCGAGTGAGGTGAAATCCGTCGATGATTGGGTCTAGGACCAGTGCGGCGAATCCGCCATGACGGATACTAGTGGGGTGGTCCCTGCGATCAAAGGTGATCGGACAGGAGGACCATGGGTTGAACTTTGGGGCGACTGGCTCCAATGCATATACGTCCCTTAGCGCACGCTTCCGCTCCCTCTTGGGGATGTGTGTTGCGTATATCATGTTCACCGTCCGCACTTGTGGGGGGAACCTCTTCTGTCCTCCGGTGTTCGGCGGTCGGGGCTCCTCCTCATCATCGCTATGTAACCCCTTATCTTTGTTTTCGGCATTTAACTTGCCGGCCTGCTTGAACACCCAACATTCCCTGTTGGTGTGGTTGGCTGGCTTGTCGGGGGTGCCGTGTATTTGACACGAGCGGTCGAGTATACGGTCCAAACTGGACGGGCCCGGAGTGCTTATTTTGAATGCCTTTTTCCGCTGACCGGGTTTAGAGCCTCTGAATCCGGCATTGACTGCCGTATCCTCGGTATTGTCGCTGTTGATGCGGCGCTTGTGTTTGTTGCGACGTGACCTGCCATTGCTATCCTTGGTATCCGAAGTACCATGGTTCTTTGATATGTTATTGCTTTGAGCCAGCCAGCTTTCCTCTCCCGCGCAAAAGCGGGTCATGAGTGTCGTGAGGGCTGCCATAGATTTCGGCTTTTCCTGGCCAAGGTGCCGGGCGAGCCAGTCGTCGCGGATGTTGTGCTTAAAAGCTGCTAGGGCCTCTGCATCCGGACAGTCGACGATTTGATTTTTCTTTGTCAGGAACCGTGTCCAGAATTGCCTGGCCGATTCCGTTGGCTGCTGAATTATGTGGCTCAAGTCATCGGCATCTGGTGGTCGCACATAAGTGCCCTGGAAGTTGTCGAGGAATGCGGCTTCCAGATCTTCCCAACAGCCAATGGATTCTGTTGGCAGGCTGTTGAGCCAATGCCGAGTTGGTCCTTTGAGTTTGAGTGGGAGGTATTTGATGGCGTGTAGATCGTCACCGCGGGCCATGTGGATATGCGGGAGGAAGTCCTTGATCCATACCGCAGGATCTGTTGTACCGTCGTATGATTTGATATTTACAGGTTTGAAACCCTCTGGGATTTGGTGATCCATTACTTCGTCTATGAAGCATAGGGGGTGTGCGGCGCCTCTGTACTGGGCTATATCGCGATGCAACTCAAATGAGTCTTGTCCGCTGTGTTCGGCCCGGCCGGATTTACTTTTACTGTATCAGGCGTGACGGTTATCGTCTCACATAGTGGCGCGCCCTCGTGATCTGTAGATCGATCTTGCGTGTTTTGCTTTGTCCTCCAATACGTCTCGCAGGTCTAGCGTATTTCCCCGTGCCTTGACATTTTTATTTGAGTGGCGTCGGGGTGCGGGCTGAGCTTTTGGCTGAAATGCCTCTCTGTCGCGGCCACGAGGTGGCCGATCAGCCGCGTCATACGCTGGAGATGTAGGTTTTAATGCTTCCTCCTCTAGTCGGGGTAGCAACCTTCGCTTTGGGTAACTCTTGGAGGGGCGTTCGAGTTCATATTCCTCGGCCGCAAGGACTTCAGTCCATCTGTCAGCTAGCAAATCTTGATCAGCTCGAAGCTGCTGTTGCTTTTTCTTAAGGCTATTTGCCGTGGCTATAAGCCGGCGCTTGAAGCGCTCTTGCTCGACGGGATCCTCAGGCACGACAAATTCGTCATCGTCGAGGCTTGCCTCGTCTTCGGAGGGAGGCATGTAATTATCATCCTCCACCTCTCCATCTGCCGCTCTCTCGGGAGGGCTGGCTTCTTCATCCTCCTGCTCTAAATCTTGCTGGAGGGGATTGTCGTCATCTTCGGCACTATCCAGAGTGCTATTATCTCCTATGCTGGTATCACCGCTTTTGCCTTGGCGAGACTTAGAGCGGCGTCGCTGACGTCGGCGCTTGGGTTGCTTCTTGGAGGGGTCATCCTCCGATGTCCCGTCGCCATTGCCTTCTTTGGGTGTGTCCACCATATATATATATATATATATATATATATATATATATATATATATATATATATATATATATATATATATATATATATATATATATATCATATGATGAGGTGGCTGTCCAGTGCCCTGTGGGCAGTGGCTCTTGTTCGTCTCCTGCATCGTCGTCCATGCCGTCGATGTCTTCGGAGTCGAAGTCGAGCATGTCGGTCAAATTGTCGACAGTGGCTACTAAGTGGGTGGTGGGTGGACGGCGAATTTCTTCGTCATCCGCATCCCAATCCTGCCGGACATAATTCGGCGAGGACTCTCCTGACAAGGAGAGAGACCTTAATGAGTTCAGTATGTCGCCGAAGGGCGAGTGCTGAAAGATATCCGCGGAGGTGAACTCCATGATCGGCGCCCAGTCGGATTCGATAGGCACGGGCGCAGGCGGTTCGGAGTCCGTGGCCGGGGAAGAATCCGACAGTTTGGCGTCATGACTCTCGTGAAGGGTAAGGTCGATACTCGGCTCGATCGCCGCTGAGAATGCGGCCTCCGTGGTGGGGTCTATCCACCTGTCCATGGATGGCGCAATTGGCTCCGAATTGAGGGTCGGAGCGGTTGCCGGTGCGGTCTCCTAAACACTGTCCGATGGTAGAGCTAAATCATGCTCATCGTGACCGTGCGGCGCACTCGGCAGGGGCTCGAGTCCGTCGAAGATCAAGTCTCCGCGGATGTCGGCCGTGTAGTTTAAGCTTCCAAACTTGACCTGGTGGCCAGGGGCGTAACTCTCGATCTGCTCCAGATGGCCAAGCGAGTTGGCCTGCAGTGCGAAGCCACCGAATACAAAGATCTGTCCGGGGAGAAAAGTCTCACCCTGGACTGCATCGCTATCGATGATCGAAGGAGCCATCAAGCCTAACGATGACAACACAGAGGAACTCTCAATGAAAGCACCAATGTCGGTGTCATAACCGGCGGTTCTCAGGTAGGGGGGCCCGAACCTGGGTAAAACATCGTGTCCCTGCCTCCTGTTACCATCTGCCTAGACGCACAGTTCGGGACCCCCTACCCGAGATCCGCCGGTTTTGACACCGACATTGATGATGCCACTTCTGCTATGCATCATACCTATGATGAAACTACTTCTATGCTTGATACTACTGTGCCACTTGGTGAATTTCTTGATGAACAACTTGCTAGGGTTAGAGAGAATGAAATTATTGAAACTGATAATATTGATGAAAGTGATGATGAAGACTCTTCCCCTAATAATGAATCACCTGTTATTACTGAGGGTTATGTTTTTGAAAAGGAAGTTGCTTTAGCTATTTTAGCTTGCAAAGATAGATACGAGCTCAAGAGGTTATTAGCTAAATGGAAGCAGCAATCACTTAATGCTAGAATGAAACCTGACCCTGCTTTTGCTACTTCACCTATCTGTGTTACTGATAAGGATTATGAATTCTCTGTTGATCCTGATATAATTACTTTGGTTGAATCTGATCCTTTTCATGGCTATGAATCTGAAACTGTTGTGGCACATCTTACTAGATTAAATGATATAGCTACCCTGTTCACTAATGATGAGAGAACTCGTTACTTTTATATCCTTAAAATATTTCTGTTCTCATTAAAGGGTGATGCTAAGATATGGTTTAATTCTCTTGATCCTGGTTGTGTGCGTAGTCCCCATGATATGATTTATTACTTCTCTGCTAAATATTTCCTTGCTCATAAGAAACAAGCTGCTTTAAGGGATATATATATAATTTTGTGCAAATTGAAGAAGAGAGTCTCCCACAAGCTTGGGGAGGCTTCTCCAATTACTTAATGCTTTGCCTGCTCATTCTCTTAAGAAAAATGCAATACTTGATATCTTTTATAATGGACTAACCGATGCTTTCAGAGATTACCTGGATAGTTGTGCTGGTTCTGTTTTCAGGGAAAGAACACTGGATGAAGCTGAAATTCTATTGAATAATATGTTGACAAACGAAAATAATTGGACACTTCCTGAGCCTATTCCTAAACCAACCCCGAAGAAAACAGGTGTTCTATTTATCAGTCCTGAAGATATGCAAGAGGCAAAGAAATCTATGAAAGAAAAAGTTATTAAAGCTGAAGATGTTAAGAATTTACCTCGTATTGAAGAAATACACGGTCTTAATTTACCGCGTGTTGAAGAAACACATGATCTTAATCCATTACCTATTGAAGAAATACATGGTCTTGATAACCCGACACAGGTAGTAAAGGTAAATTCTCTCTATAGATATGATAAAGCTGAAATCCCATTTACTAAGTTTTCTAGCCCATGCTTAGATGAGTTTGATAAATTTACGGCTAAGCAAGAAGATTTTAATGCTTATTTTGGTAGACAATTGAAATACAATTCAAATATGCTTGAACACTTGGGTGATTATATGGCTAATGTGAGAGGTGAACTTAAACTTATTAGTAAACATGCTTCTATGGTTACCACTGAATTAGAACAAGTACTTAAGGCTCAAAATGATTTGCTCAATGAATTGAATAGTAAGAATAATGATAATGTTGTTAGAGTTATGACTAGAGGTGGTAGAATGACTCAGGAACCTTTGTATCCCGAAGGCCATCCTAAGAGAATTGAGCAAGATTCTCAGAGAAATAATATAGATGCACCTAGTCCTTCTAAAAGGAAGAAAAAGAAAAATGATTGGACTTTGCATGCTTCTAGTGAACCTATTGCTGAAACACCTGAGAATCCAAATGATATTTCTATTTCTGATGCTGAAACATAATCTGGTAATGAACCTGAAACTAGTGATAATGCTAATAATAATGTTCATGATGATGCTCAACCTAGTAATGATAATGATATAGAAATTGAACCTGCTGTTGATCTTGATAACCCACAATCAAAGAATCAACGTTATGATAAGAAAGACTTTGTTGCTAGGAAACATGGTAAAGAAAGAGAACCATGGGTTCAGAAACCCATGCCTTTTCCTCCTAAACCATCCAAGAAAAAGGATGATGAGGATTTTGAGCGCTTTGCTGAAATGATTAGACCTATCTTTTTGCGTATGCAATTAACTGATATGCTCAAAATGAATCCTTATGCTAAGTATATGAAAGAAATTGTTACAAATAAGAGAAAGATACCGGAAGCTGAAATTTCCACCATGCTTGCTAATTATACTTTTAAGGGTGGAATACCAAAGAAACTTGGAGATCCAGGAGTACCCACTATACCATGCTCCATTAAAAAAAACTATGTTAAAACTGCGTTATGTGATCTTGGAGCTAGTGTTAGTATTATGCCTCTCTCTTTATATCGTAGACTTAATTTGAATAAGTTGACACCTACTGAAATATCTTTGCAAATGGCTGATAAATCAACTGCTATACCTGTTGGTATTTGTGAGGATGTGCCTGTTGTAGTTGCAAACGTTACTATTTTAACGGACTTTGTTATTCTTGATATTCCCGAGGACAATAGTATGTCTATTATTCTTTGAAGACCCTTTTTGAATACTGCAGGGGCTATTATTGATTGCACTAAAGGCAATGTCACTTTTCATGTTAATGGTAATGAGCATACGGTACACTTTCCGAGGAAACAACCTCAAGTTCATACTATCAACTCTATTGAAAAAACTTCCATCGACTAAATTTGGAGGTTTTGAATTTCCTCTTCCCACTGTCAAGAAGAAATATGATATTCTTGTTATTGGGGATGTGCATATCCCCGTTGAGGTAACATAGTGTTATTCGAAATTTCTCTGGTTCCATGTTATTCGGAATGATTTCGTTAACAAGACTTGATCAACCTTGTTAGTGGATTCCTTTTGATGAGCATGAGATGTATGAAACTAGAAGGCACAACCTTCTGTACCCTCATTTTACTTTTTGTTATTTATATAAAATAAAATAAAATAGTATTTTTCTGTCTGTTATCTGAATTATCCATGCAATATAAAAATACCCTGAAAATAAAAGTTCTCCAAATGCCTTGAAATTTAAATATGATTTTTTCTGGAATATTTGAGAATATTTGGCACCGAGAACACAGCACGGGGGGCATCCACCTGGCCACGAGCGTGGAGGGCGCGCCCTACCCCCTGGGCGCGCCCCCTGCCTCGTGGGCCCACGGTGGCCCCCTCCACTTATTCCTGCACCCACACACTTCTTCTTCCTCCCACAAACACGAATATCCAGCTCAAGCACGAGTTCTAGCTCCTTTTGCTGCCATTTTCGATCTCCTTGCTCAAAGCACCTCTCACAAAACTGCTTGGGGAGATTGTTCCTTGGTATGTGACTCCTCCATTGGTCCAATTAGTTTTGTTCTAGTGCTTTATTCATTGCAAATTTTTGCTGCTTAGGTGAACCTATTCTTGAGCTTGCATGTCAAATTCATATGGTCAAAAGTAGTTTTGATGCATGATATAGGCTCTAGGCACTAGTAGGAGTAGTTGCTATCAATTTTATTGAGTTTGGTTCACTTTTATTTTGAAGTTACTAAAAATTTCAGAATTTTTTAGAAAATAATGAAGAGATTTTTGAGGGGCTCATCGAGCCGAAGCTCGAAGGAAAGCAAAATGAAGAAGCAAAGAAGCCCAAATATAATCTGCCCCACACCGCGGAGGTTCAGCCTTGTGAATGGCCTTCTGATGATTTCTTGAGAGCAGTCAGGATTTATGATGATTTTTATGAATTGGCTGAGAATGCAGGTCTCACCGCCTTCCTCCACGACCAACGCGACCAGTATCTCTTACTCACCAATATCTTTGTGCAAAGCTTTCATTTCCATTCTAGGAGCTCACCACCTATGGTGGAGTTTTATTTATATAATGAGCATAAGGAGATGTCACTTTATGATTTTTGTCGGGTTTGTTTGGTCCCTTTCGAGGGCACGTCAGAGGAACCACATCGCGGCGATGTGGATGGGTTTATTGATACCATCACTGTAGGGGAAACGAGGAAGGTTTCCGATGCACGAATCACTAGCATACATTTTCCTATTTTACGCTACTTTGCAATATTTGCTAGTCGTTGCTTAATTGGTCGTGGAAACTGTGGTAACCTTAGTGTTCCTGATATTATTATTTCCACGGTTTATTCAGTGATAACTCTGTTAGTATGGGCGGTATTATTGCTAAACGGTTAAGTCTGAACCGTACAAAGGGCCCCATCTTTGGAGGCATCTATGCTTCACGCCTAGCTGCATATTTTAACATACCTATTAGGCATTATGAGAAGGAAGAAAAATTGCTGCCTCGTGTTTATTTAGATTATAAGAGTATGGTGGCACACGATTTTATTGTTAAGAATAGGGAAGGGGAGCTTAAATACAAATTGTTCTTTCATAAACATCATCCCGAGACTATTACCCTGCCAGCTCCTTTCTTGTTTGATTTATCTTCAGGCCAACACCTTATTCCGTTTGAGGCTATTCACGCCTACCGGAACCCTACATCAGCCACAAAGCCAGAGTCGGAACCACAAGTTGATCCTCCATGACAGTCTGATTACCATTGGGATCCGGAGTCTTCTTCTTCGTAGTACGACCCCAACTATTACTATGAATATCCGCCAGGCCAACTGTGGCCATAGACCAACTTAGGCCAAAATCCTAAGCTTGGGGGAGTACGTATTTCCCACCGACATTATATTCATGTTCACACACTCATTGCTAGATGTCGGTGCTCATACTTTTTCATTGTATCATCCATGCTAGTTTATTTCCTTTTTATGCTTTCTTCTTGTGTGTTTAATAAACCTTAAGAAAAACCAAAAAAAATTAGTTGTAGTTTTTAATTAGTTTACTTTCCATGCTTGTAGTAGTAATTAAAAAGAAAACCCAAAAATATTTCATGTTCTTCTTTTGCTTGTTGGGAGCTTTCCTGTGTAAATAGTTTTATTTCTTTTCTTTTCTTTAGGGGTCGATAGGAGAAGACCATAATTAAATTGTTGAAGTGGCTCTTATATGCATTATTATTGATCTGACAAAAGATCCCATATTGCCTTGTCTTCTCCTATTTATTGAATGCTTGCAGATTCCAGCTTAGTCCAATGCACGTGCAATATTATTATTATCCACATCGTTCGGTCGTGCAAGTGAAAGGCAATTATGACAATATATGATGGACTGACTGAGATGAGAAAAGCTGGTATGAACTCGATCTCTCTTGTTTTTGTAAATATGATTAGTTCATCATTCCTGATTCAGCCTATTATGAATAAACATGTTTGCAATGACAACTAGAGATTATAGTTCTTGTGCCATGCTTGGTTAGCTAGGAGCTTATAATGGTTTACCTTGCGTGCCAACATGCTATTAAAATGGTTGTGATGTGGTATGATAGGGTGGTATCCTCCTCTGAATGATTTAAGTGACTTGACTTGGCACATGTTCACGCATGTAGTTGAAACAAAATCAACATAGCCTTCACAATATTTATGTTCATGGTGGATTATGTCCTACTCATGCTTGCATTCGGTGTTGATTAATTTTAATGCATGTCCATGACTGTTGTCGCTCTCTAGCTGGTCGCTTCCCAGTCTTTTGCTAGCCTTCACCTGTACTAAGCGGGAATACTGCGTGTGCATCCAACTCCACAAACCCCAAAGTTATTCCATATGAGTCCACCATACCTACCTATGTACGGTATCTACCTGCCGTTCCAAGTAAATTTGTATGTGCCAAACTCTAAACCTTCAAATAAATATCCTGTTTTGTATGCTCGAATAGCTCATGTATCAACTAGGGCTGTCCGTATCTTCCATGTTAGGCGGGTTATTCTCAAGAGGAGTGGACTCCACTCCTCACTCACGAGAAAATGGCTGGTCGCCAGGATGCCCAGTCCCATGCTTTATGCAAACTAAATCAAAATACTTGCAAACAAAACTCCCCCTGGGACTCTTGTTAGTTGGAGGCACTCGTTGTTCGAGCAAGCCATGGATTGATGCTTGTTGGTGGAGGGGGAGTATAAACTTTACCATTATGTTTGGGAACCACCTATAATGTGTGTAGCATGGAAGATATCGCCATCTCTTGGTTGTTATGTTGACAATGAAAGTATACCGCTCAAAATATTATTCACCTCTATTTCAAAACCGAGCTCTGGCACCTCTACAAATCCCTGCTTCCCTTTGCGAAGGGCCTATCTATTTACTTTCATGTTGAGTCAGCATCCTCTTATTAAAAAGCACTAGTTGGAGAGCACCGCTGTCATTTGCATTCATTACTGTTAGTTACATTGAGTATGACTTGACTGGATCTATTTTACCATGAATTACAATGTCTAGTCAGTCCTTGATCTTTAAAGGTGCTTTGCATTTATGTTTTGCGATCTCAGAAAGGGCTAGCGAGATACCATCTTGTTATATCATATTATGATTGTTTTGAGAAAGTGTTGTCATCTGAGATTTGTTATTGTTGCTCGCTAGTTGATTATGCCATTGATATGAGTAAACATGAGACCTATGCGTTATTGTGAATATGGTTAGTTTATAATCTTTGCTGAAAACTTGAATGCTGGCTTTACATATTTACAACAACAAGAGCAAACAGAGTTTGTAAAAGTTTTTCTTTATCACTTTCAGTTTATCAACTGAATTGCTTGAGGACAAGCAAAGGTTTAAGCTTCGGGGAGTTGATACGTCTACGTCGTATCTACTTTTCCAAACACTTTTGCCCTTGTTTTGGACTCTAACTTGCATGATTTGAATGGAACTAACCCGGACTGACGCTGTTTTCAGCAGAATTACCATGGTGTTATTTATGTGCAGAAACAAAAGTTCTCAGAATGACCTGAAACCTCACGGAACGTCTTTTCGGAAATAATAAAAAATCCTGGCAAAAGATGAAGACTAGGGGGCCCACACCCTAGTCACGAGGGAGGGGGGCGCGCCTGCCCCCCTAGGCCACGCCCCCTACCTCGTGGCCCCCCTAGAGCTCCTCCGACCTCAACTCCAACTCTATATATTTGGTTTTGGAGAGAGAAAAATCAGAGAGAAGGATTCATCGCGTTTTACGATACGGAGCCGCCACCAAGCCCTAAAACCTCTCAGGAGGGCTGATCTGGAGTCCGTTCGGGGCTCCGGAGAGGGGAATCCGTCGCCATCATCATCATCAACCTTCCTCCATCACCAATTTCATGATGCTCACCGCCGTGCATGAGTAATTCCATCGTAGGCTTGCTGGACGGTGATGGGTTGGATGAGATTTATCATTTAATCGAGTTAGTTTTGTTAGGGTTTGATCCCTAGTATCCACTATGTTTTGAGATTGATGTTGCTATGACTTTGCTATGCTTAATGCTTGTCACTAGGGCCCAAGTGCCATGATTTAAGATCTGAAATTATTATGTTTTCATCAATATATGAGAGTTCTTGATCCTATCTTGCAAGTCTATAGTCACCTATTATGTGTTATGACCCGTTAACCCCGAAGTGACAATAATCGGGATACTTACCGGTGATGACCATAGTTTGAGGAGTTCATGTATTCACTATGTGTTAATGCTTTGGTCCGGTACTCTATTAAAAGGAGGCCTTAATATCCCTTAGTTTCCGCTAGGACCTTGCTGCCATGGGAGGGTAGGACAAAAGATGTCATGCAAGTTCTTTTCCATAAGCCGTATGACTATATTTGGAATACATGCCTACATTACATTGATGAATTGGAGCTAGTTCTGTGTCACCCTAGGTTATGACTATTACATGATGAACCGCATCCGGCATAATTCTCCATCATCGATCCATTGCCTACGAGCTTTCCATATATTGTTCTTCACTTATTTACTTTTTCGTTGCTATTGCTATCATCACTACAAAATACCAAAACACTACTTTTACTACTGTTACCTTTTGCTACCGTTACCACTACTATCATATTACTTTGCTACTAAACACTTTGCTGCAGATACTAAGTTTCCAGGTGTGGTTGAATTGACAACTCAGCTGCTAATACTTGAGAATATTCTTTGGCTCCCCTTGTGTCAAATCAATAAATTTGGGTTGAATACTCTACCCTCGAAAACTGTTGCGATCCCCTATACTTGTGGGTTATAATTTGCCGAGACCCGATGAATTGTGGGTTTATGATCAAGATTATCTATGAACAATATTTGATTCTTCTCTGAATTCTTATATGCATGGTTTGATATCTTTGCAAGTCTCTTCGAATTATCAGTTTAGTTTGGCCTACTAGATTGATCTTTATTGCAATGGGAGAAGTGCTTAGCTTTAGGTTCAATCTTGCGGTGTCCTTTCCCAGTGATAGTAGGGGCAGCAAGGCACGTATTGTATTGTTGCCATCGAGGATAAAAAGATGGGGTTTATATCATTGCTTGAGTTTATCCCTCTACATTATGTCATCTTGCTTAATGCGTTACTCTGTTCTTTAATACTCTAGATGCATGCTAGATAGCGATCGATGTGTGGAGTACTAGTAGTAGATGCAGAATCGTTTAGGTCAACCCACTCCGGACGTGATGCCTATGTTCATGATCATGCCTAGATATTCTCATAACTATGCTCTTTTCTATCAATTGCTCGGCAGTAATTTGTTCACCCACCGTAATATTTGCTATCTTGAGAGAAGCCAC
This sequence comes from Triticum dicoccoides, assembly GCF_002162155.2. Classification (NCBI taxonomy): domain Eukaryota; kingdom Viridiplantae; phylum Streptophyta; class Magnoliopsida; order Poales; family Poaceae; genus Triticum; species Triticum dicoccoides. The sequence goes on along the minus strand of NC_041384.1, from coordinate 612,096,827 downwards.
TAGTGAAACCTATGCCCCCCGGGTCTACTTTACATCATATTAGTTTCCCATCAACTTGCCAATTTCTGTCGCCGTTTATTTTGCAATCTTTATTTTCCAATCTATACAACAAAAATACCAAAAATATTTATCTTATTATCTTTATCAAATCTCACTTTTGCAAGTGGCCATGAAGGGATTGACAACCCCTTTATCACGTTGGTTGCAAGGTTCTTGATTGTTTGTGCAGGTACTAGGCGATTTGCGTGTAGTCTCCTACTAGATTGATACCTTGGTTCTCTAAAACTGAGGGGAATACTCACGCTACTTTGCTGCATCACCCTTTCCTATTTAAGGGAAAGTCAACACATGCTCAAGAGGTAGCAAGAAGGATTTCTGGCGCCGTTGCCGGGGAGATTTGCACCAAGTCAAGTCAAGATTTGATCTCCCGTCAGCTAGCTATTTCTGGCGCTGTTGTCGTGGAGATCTACGCTCAAGTCAAGACATACCAAGTACCCATCACAAACTCTTATCCCTCGCATTACATTATTTGCCATTTTCCTCTCGTTTTACTCTCCCCCACTTCACCTTTGCCGTTTTATTCGCCCTTTTCCGTTCGTCTCTTTCCGCTTGCCTTTCGTGTGTTCGTTCTTAGTACGTTTTGTTGCCATCGTGTCTGAAACTGGGGAGGTTATCATTAAGAAGGATAGCAGTAACGATGGGGGAAACGTCGATGCTTTTGATTATCCTCATGAAGAACCTACTATTTTACACACTAAAAAGTTTCGGATTGGTAGTGGTAATATTATTGGAAAAGGAGTTATTCAAGATTTCTTTACTTGCACCGGTGCTTTGCCCACCATGAGCGGGTCTATTCTTCATAAAACTAGTTGTCTTGCGGATGCTATATCTTTGGTCATGGTTGAACTTGAAAGACAATTTATCCACATGCATCCTTGCATATAGAGGATTTTTCTAGAATTTTCTAATATTGAGCATTCTTCTCTTAAGCGAGCAGCTACCATCTTTTTAGCTCATGAGTTCAGATTTATAATAAAAGAGGCCAATGAAAATTTTGTGCATTATAGGGTGGATGCCAGCCGTCCTCCCATAGAAGCAATCCTTTTTTATCAAGAAGACATAATGCGCTTACGATCTTTAAATCATGTTGCTTTTAATGAAAACCTTAGAAGAAGGGTTCCTACCGATGTTCTAGTTGACAGGATTTCTGAACTTAATGATAATTTTGCTATCCAGAACAATGGGTTAGGTTTTTCCCTTGAACAAAGGCTCATGAGTTTTGGCCAAAAGAATGCTTATAATGATGAATTGGTTGTGCAATATGATGGGCCAAAGGAGGAACCAATACCTCCCGAGCTTGATCTTGGGGACTTTTGTCCCATTAAATTTAGCCCTTTTGATTACTTTTGCTTTCCACAAAGAAAACTTGCTGCTGAACGTAGGGAGTATGAGATGAGTTTTCGCGATTTGCCTTATCATTATCATGGCAATTCCTAGATCTATTCTTGTTTTTATGCCTAGCTAGGGGCGTTAAACGTTAGCGCTTGTTGGGAGGCAACCCAATTTTATTTTTGTTCCTGTTTAGTAATAAATAATTCATCTATCCTTTGTTATGATTGTTTTTTATGTTTTAATTAGTGTTTGTTCCAAGTAAAGCCTTTAGGATCTTCTTGGGTGCTTGTTATTTGATCTTGCTGTAAAAAACAGAAAGCATGCACTGACGAGAATAATTTTCATTTTTTACTAGAGAGCAATAAAATACCAATTCCAACTGCAGTAGATCAATATACAAATTATTTAGGACGTCCTAATTTCTCAGGATTTTTATAGTTACAGAAGTACTCGAAACCTACAGATTACCACACACTATTTTGTTTTTGACAGATTCTGTTTTTCACGTGTTGTTTGCTTATTTTGATGAATCTATGGCTAGTATCAGGTGGTATGAACCATAGAGAAGTTGGAATACAGTAGGTTTAACACCAATATAAATAAAGAACGAGTTCATTACAGTACCTTAAGGTGGTGGTTTGCTTTCTTATACTAACGTAGCTCATGCGATTTTCTGTTGAGTTTTGTGTTGTGAAGTTTTCAAGTTTTTGGGTAAATATTTGATGGATTTTGGAACAAGGAGTGGCAAGAGACTAAGCTTGGGGATGCCCAAGGCACCCCAAGGTAAAATTCTAGGACAACCAAAAGCCTAAGCTTGGGGATGCCCCGGAAGGCATCCCCTTTTTCGTCTTCGTCTATCGGTAACTTTACTTGAGGCTATATTTTGATTCACCACATGATATGTGTTTTGCTTGGAGCGTCTTGTATGATTTGAGTCTTTGCTTTTTAGTTTACCACAATCATCCTTGCTGTACACACCTTTTGGAGAGACAGACATGAATCGGAATTTATTAAAATACTCTATGTGCTTCACTTATATCTTTTGAGCTAGATAAATTTTGCTCTAGTGCTTCACTTATACCTTTTTAGAGCATGGTGGTGGTTTTATTTTATAGAAATTATTGATCTCTCATGCTTAAATTATATTATTTTGAGAGTCTTTTAGAATAGCATGGTAATTTGCTTTGGCTATAAAATTAGTCTTAATATGATAGGCATCCAAGATGGGTATAATAAAAAAAACTTTCATATAAAGTGCATTGAATACTATGAGAAGTTTGATTCTCTATGATTGTTTTGAGATATGAAGATGGTGATATTAGAGTCATTCTAGTTGAGTAGTTGTGAATTTGAGAGATACTTGTGTTAAAGTTTGTGATTCCCGTAGCATGCACGTATGGTGAACCGTTATGTGATGAAGTCGGAGCATGATTTATTTTTTGATTGTCTTCCTTATGAGTGGCGGTCGGGGACGAGCGATGGTCTTTTCCTACCAATCTATCCCCCTAGGAGCATGCGCATAATACTTCGTTTCGATAACTAATAGATTTTTGCAATAAGTATGTGAGTTCTTTATGACTAATGTTGAGTCCATGGATTATACACACTCTCACCCTTCCACCATTGCTAGCTTCTCTAGTACCGCACAACTTTCGCCGGTACCATAAACCCACCATTTACCTTCCTCAAAACAGCCACCATACCTACCTACTATGGCATTTCCATAGCCATTCTGAGATATATTGCCATGCAACTTTCCACCATTTCGTTTATTATGACACACTCCATCATTGTCATATTGCTTTGCATGATCATGTAGTTGATATCGTATTTGTGGCAAAGCCACCGTTCATAATTTTTCATACATGTCACTCTTGATTCATTGCACATCCCGGTACACCACCGGAGGCATTCACGTAGAGTCATATTTTGTTCTAAGTATTGAGTTGTAATTCTTGAGTTGTAAGTAAATAAAAGTGTGATGATCATCATTATTAGAGCATTGTCCCAGTGAGGAAAGGATGATGGAGACTATGATTCCCCCACAAGTCGGGATGAGACTCTGGACAAAAAAAAAGAAAAAAGAGGCCCTAAAAAAAGAAAAGGCTCAAATAAGAAAAAGAGAGAAAAAGAGAGAAGGGGCAATGCTACTATCCTTTTTCCACACTTTGTGCTTCAAAGTAGCACCATGATCTTCATGATAGAGAGTCTCTTATGTTGTCACTTTCATATACTAGTGGGAATTTTTCATTATAGAACTTGGCTTGTATATTCCAATGATGGGCTTCCTCAAAATGCCCTAGGTCTTCGTGAGCAAGTAAGTTGGATGCACACCCACTTAGTTTCTTTTGTTGAGCTTTCATACACTTATAGCTCTAGTGCATCAGTTGCATGGCAATCCCTACTCACTCACATTGATATCTATTGATGGGCATCTCCATAGCCCGTTGATATGCCTAGTTGATGTGAGACTATCTTCTCTCTTTTTGTCTTCTCCACAACCACCATTCTATTCCACCTATAGTGCTATGTCCATGGTTGACGCTCATGTATTCCGTGAAGATTGAAAAGGTTTGAGAACATCAAAATTATGAAACAATTGCTTGGCTTGTCATCGGGGTTGTGCATGATTTAAATATTTTGTGTGATGAAGATAGAGCATATCCAGACTATATGATTTTGTAGGGATAGCTTTCTTTGTCCATGTTATTTTGAGAAGACATAATTGCTTGGTTAGTATGCTTGAAGTATTATTGTTTTTATGTCAATATTAAACTTTGGTCTTGAATCTTTTGGATCTGAATAGTCATGCCACAATAAATAAAATTACATTGAAAATTATGTTAGGAAGCATTCCACATCAAAAATTCTGTTTTTGTCATTCACCTACTCAAGGACGAGCGGAAATTAAGCTTGTGGATGCTTGATACATCTCCAACATATCTATAATTTTTGATTGTTCCATGCTATTATATTATCTGTTTTGGATGTTTAATGGGATTTAATATGCACTTTTATATTATTTTTGGGACTAACCTATTAACCGAAGGTCCGCTGCAAATTGTTGTTTTTTCGCCTATTTCAGTGTTTCACAGAAAAGGAATATCAAACGGAATCCAAACGAAACGAAACCTTCACGAGGATCTTTTTTGGAACAAACACAATCCAGGAGACTTGGAGTGGAGGTCAAGGAAGCAACGAGGCGGCCACGAGGTAGGGAGGCGCACCCCCACCCTCGTGGGCCCCACGGAGTCCACCGACCTACTTCTTTCACCTATATATACTCTTATACCCTGAAAACATCCAGGGGAGCCACGAAACCACTTTTCCACCGTCGCAACCTTCTGTACCCGTGAGATCCAATCTAGGGACCTTTTCTGGCGATCTGCGGGAGGGGGATTCAATCATAGAGGGCTTCTACATCAGCACCATAGCCTCTCCGATGATGTGTGAGTAGTTTACCACAGACCTTTGGGTCCATAGTTATTACCTAGATGGCTTCTTCTCTCTCTTTGGTTCTCAATACAAAGTTCTCCTTGATGTTCTTGGAGATCTATTCGATGTAATACTTTTTGCAGTGTGTTTGCCGAGATCTGATGAATTGTGGGTTTATGATCAAGATTATCTATGAGCAATATTTGATTCTTCTCTGAATTATTATATGCATGATTTGATATCTTTGCAAGTCTCTTCGAATTATCAGTTCAGTTTGGCCTACTAGATTGATATTTCTTGCAATGGGAGAAGTGCTTAGCTTTGGGTTCAATCTTGCGGTGTCCTTTCCCAGTGATAGTAGGGGCAGCAAGGCACATATTGTATTGTTGCCATCAAGGATAAAAAGATGGGGTTTATATCATATTGCTTGAGTTTATGCCTCTACATCATATCATCTTGCTTAATGTGTTACTTTGTTCTTATGAACTTAATACTCTAGATGCATGCTGGATAGCGGTCGATGTGTGGAGTAATAGTAGTAGGTGCAGAATCGTTTCGGTCTACTTGACACGGACGTGATGCCTATGTTCATGATCATGCCTAGATATTGTCATAACTATGCGCTTTTCTATCAATTGCTTGGCAGTAATTTGTTCACCCACCGTAATATTTGCTATCATGAGAGAAGCCACTAGTGAAACCTATGGCCCCCGGGTCTATTTTACATCATATTAGTTTCCCGTCAACTTGCCAAATTCTGTCGCCGTTTATTTTGCAATCTTTATTTTCCAATATATACAACAAAAATGCCAAACATATTTAACTTATTATCTTTATCAGATCTCACTTTTGCAAGTGGCCGTGAAGGGATTGACAACCCCTTTATCGCGTTGGTTGCAAGGTTCTTGATTGTTTGTGCAGGTACTAGGCGATTTGCGTGTAGTCTCCTACTGGATTGATACCTTGGTTCTCAAAAACTGAGGGAAATACTTATGCTACTTTGCTGCATCACCCTTTCCTCTTCAAGGGAAAACCAACGCATGCTCAAGAGGTAGCACACCGCCGCCACGGCCGTCGCCCGCCTCCTCCTAGATTCCGTCGATCTTGGCCACCTCTCTCTGTTCCACCACCACCCGAAGCCTCCATCACCTCCCTAGACTCTTCCCGTAGCTCGTCGCCTCCTCTCCATGGCCCTGGTGCCTTGCCCAACCCGGTCAAAGCTCTCCTCCACCATGAACCGTGCCCCGCCCATCCCGGTGCTCCTCGGCGTGTGTGCGTAGACCAGGCGAGAGCGGCACCTCCTTCCGATCACGACGGTGGCTGGACCTCTGCCAGAGGTTGCCGGAGCAGGCAGAACGAGCGTTGGCGCCGTGCGGCCTCGCCTCTGCCTCTGCTCGTCGCGGGGAAGAAGGAGGAGTGGGAGAGAGAGAGATGTCAGCAGCGGGCGCCACCACTCAGTGACCCAGGCGCCCGCCCCTCCACTGCCCACGTGGATAAGTGGAAGCGTACTTCTAAAAGTACGTTTTCCCGTGGAGAAAGTGTATTCTGGAGCCCTTTGGCTATAATTGCATTTTCCCAGTTCTGAAAACGTATTTTCGCTTAAGGCGTTTTTTGTTTTCTCACTCAGGGTCCTATTTGTAGAAATCTTTTTACAGATTGGTCCCTGGACTTCGTCGGGCTCTAACTTTTTGCTCGAGACTCCGATTGAGGTGATTCCAAAGCCCACATCTTCGTCTCTTCGAGCCTGAAATTTTGGTATTATTTTCACTATGGTTGGACATACTGGAATTGCCCATTTTGCCCTTGCCCCTAATCATCCCCTCCGAGAGAGAATATTTTCTGGCAAATCTTTCCACGGCTTCACCGCACCTCTTCCCGGAGCCTTCTTCACCCCCAGGCAAGCCACAACCACCATTTGCATGATAGCCATGTAGTAGCCTTGTTTTTCAACTTGAACCTTTAATAAATATCTGTTTGTTTTGCTGCTGATATCGTTGTTTCGGTTATGCTTATGGATATGTGTTTACTTTCATGCTATGCTCATATGCACCTGGTTATCATGTTCTACTTGCTAGTATTACTTTCATATGTTCATGCTTGCTAGTAGTACATGTTGGGTTGGTCATGTTCTTCGGTGCATGACTAATGCTGGTTACCGAGTACCGTTGCTATGCATGTTTCTTTTGCATCTAGTTGTTTACATGCTTACTTGGTAGTATTATTGCTATGTTCTTGCTTGGAATTAGTCGTTGATGCTAGTGATCATGTTATGCTATGAGTAGTGTTGTGCTTGTGATATTCATGCTCGTTAGTATGCCTGCTCATTTGGATATATGATTTAATGTTGTTGATATGCTCGATGATTATGTTGCACCTCCATGCTTATGTTGATATCATGCGCATGCATTATAGTTGCATCATGTTATTTAATATGGCTCGACATCATTTGCATTCAAGTTTAACCGGACTTAAACGAACTTGAACAACTGTTGACTGAGTGATGGTGCCACCATATCGAGCTGACCAGTGCAACCACATTTGCCTTTTATGGGGAGGTCATAACTGGGTCTATTGTCATGCCTCTCGCCGGTGCCTCCAACGAGGGAAGGTTATGCGCGGTGATACGTCTCCATCGTATCTACTTTTACAAACACTTTTGCCCTTCTTCTAGACTCTAACTTGCATGATTTGAATGGAACTAACCCGACTGACATTGTTTTCAGCAGAATTGCCATGGTGTTATTTTTGTGCAGAAATAAAAGTTCTCGGAACACTACAAAAAATACACTTCCCTGATGATACATGTTTGTCACAGTAGGTCACGTTTTCTGTCATGCATGTACATCCATGAAAATTTTATGACAGAATCAAGACAGTCATACCTTTGCTGTCGTAGAAGTGTTCCATGACATTACCAAAATTATCATCACGGAAGTGTCCACTTCCATGATGATAAATCGTGCGTCACAAAAGTGCTTTCGTCAAGGGTGACCGACACGTGGCATCCACCGTAACCGAACGCCGTTAACCTATCGGGTCTGGTTTTGGATCCGATAACCCGTTAACATCCCCGACCAATGGGGATTTTCCACGTGTAAAATCATCATTGGCTGGAGGAAACACGTGTCGGCTCACCGTTGGGACAGATGTCATCCACTCATTGGACCCAAAGCGCCTATGATACGTCGACACGTGGCACGGCCCAACAGAGGCCCATTCCTATGAAAAGGCCGGCCCGTTTGACTTGGTCAAAAGGTGGCGGCCCGGCCCATGGCAAGCCTGTTAATGGCCTATTCGCATATAGCCCATTTACAGCCCGCTAACCCAGGGCCCGTTTACGGCCTATCCGAATTAGGCCCAGTAGCATCATCTGGGCCGTCCAATATAATTCCAGCCCATTTTAACTTCCGACCCATGTATGGCCCATGATGTCTTTTGGCCCATATGAGGCCCTTAGTAACCCACGGCCCATTAACGGCCCGTGGTAAAACTGGCCCGTAATGAACAGTGTATCACTTTATACCCATTAACGGCCCATTATTCCGTTGGTCCATTTCCAGCCCATGTTATCTTTCGGCCTTCTCAGGGCCCATTTATTCTTGGGCTCATTTCCAGCATTCGGTTACTTACGACCCGCTACTGTCATTTTCTGCTTGTGGGCCAAATTCAGCTCGTGCTTACAGTCAGCCCGTTTGTGTCACGTTAATACGTTGGGCCGTTTTCATAGCATCATCAAATACGGCGGATTAACGACGACCCATTATGGTCAGCCCATGAACGGATGATTCCAACTCTAGCCCGTTTACAGCCATAAAGCGGTATGTTATTGGCCCATGTTTGGGCAATCGATCATACGGCCCGTATAAGGCCCATTGATGATACGGCCCGTAGAAGGCCCATTGATACGACCCGTAGAAGGCCCATTGATGATACGACCCGTAGAAGGCCCATTGTTTCTACGGCCCGTAGAAGGCCCAGTGTCACTACAGTAAATATGTAGCCCATGGTTATTGTGGCCTAGTTTTAAAAAATAGGTTATTGCGGCCACTAGCAAACCGCGGAAAAAGAACAACACTGACTACAAGCAAACAAATAAACAAGACAACAAGGAAATAAATAAGCAAGAAACTTATGCTAGGCTATCACAGCTATTACACATATTACATCCACTGGGCATCAAAGTTCGCCACCAGTGCAAATATAGGGAACAAAGCAGCATATCATATACACTGGTTATCAAAGTTGGCGACCAGTGCAAATAAATGCCGCAGCAAAACAAGTCCAAAACTGAAACCACTTCAGAAGATCTCAAGAAACAATATCCTAGGTACCCATAATGCTGGCAAGATGCTTAGCAAGCTTATTAACTTTCTCTGGTTTGGCGCTTAAATCCTCCAGCGCTTGCTGTTGCACCAGAAAGTATGCATCTGAATTCTGCAGGGACTTCCTCAGTCCTTCAACTTCCTGTCACGACACATCTGATCAATGTCTTTCAACTTAAAGCTGAGACTCAAGAAGATGAACTGATTCAGGGAGCGAGTTCGAAGAGCTTGTGCCAGCAGTAGTGGCCAGTAACTCGAACACTACATCAAGACAGGACTTCTGGGTTCTCTCACTGTCGTCAAGGTAGTTTTTATCAGCTTTCTTGGAGACCAACAGGGATGTCTCACTATCTTGAACCTTATCTGCATTACTTCCTTCACCATTGCATACCGGGGTATTGTTCTCCAATATTTTGTCCGCATTCTAAAAGAGAAACAAGCAGACACGTCACATGTTTACCATGTTGTATATGAAACTCATTTTGGTAAATCAGTTCAGTAGTAAAGTGCACAGGATAACAACATGAAACAAACATATATCTATGTACCATGGTCACTTTATGGTCTATATCATTCTAGTTTTTGTTGCCAAATCAAGATAGAGATACAGCTCAAATAATATTTGTTCAAGACAAAGCAGAATAGACATAATATAAGTGTGGGAAACTATAGAGACACTTGTAGTGTGCATGACATGAGAACACAACTGTTTATTCAATTGAAACTGAAGTCAATATAGAGCAAGTTACAACAGCAAACCAATTAAAGAAACAAGTTTAAAACATACCTGTTGCGCCATTGGAGTTTCAATTCCATCCTTCAAATTTGAAAATAGTTGGTCAGAGTAAATACAGTGATGCAAGAGCAAAGGAGTATGAACCATAGCAACGGAACCTAACCTGAGAACAATTCTTCTTCTCCTTTAAGCGTTGAGTTGGGATTCGGAGTGGTGGTCCTCGTGCTTTGGGCACTGCAGTTCCCTTACTAACTGCTCGTGTTTGGGTGCTCTATGGTGGAGACGGTGCTGTGTCAACTGGAACTGGGTTACTATCTGCTGGGGTTGGGGTTAGAAGGGGTGTAGCTGGTTCTCTGTCCAACTGGGTAGGGGTACAATCTGCGAGAGTCTGGGTTATGTGTGGTGGGGCTGGTTCTTGGGCAAGTACAACCATGGTTCTATCTGCATCAATTGGTAGCACTATCTTTTCTAAAGACCTTGTTGTTACTCCCTTAGATACTGCCATCACCCTCTCCAATTCAAATGGCTGATAAACAAGAAAAGTAATTGAATGTACACACATTGTATGATAGACAAGTGCAATGGATAGTGGGGAATAAAAGAGGGCATGAAATAATTCACATTTATGTTTTCTAACCAAACAGGATAGCATGACACAATTTCACATATATGATGGCTAACTAAACAGGATAGCATGATACAATTTCACATTATGATGGCTAACTAAAAAAAGATGGAAAGACAAAGTTCAAAATATGATGACTATGTAAATAGGATGACATGATATAACTATATAATGTGTTTATTAAATAGGTTGGCATGCCATAATTCACATACATGCCGCCTATGGAAACATGATAGCATGATATAATTCCCAGATAGAATGACATAATTCAAAATATGATGACTGCAAACACTAAACATGATGAGATGATATAACTATATGATGTTTTTATTAAATGGGTTGCCATGCCATAATTCAGATAGATGTTGTGTATGTAAACATGATGGCATGATATAATTCAAATATATGATTTATATAGTAAGCAAGTAAGCATATGGCAATCCATATATGATGTAAAAACTAAGCAATGCAAGACAACATGCATGACATGGGTAATATAACCCTGCCAAGTTTGAGCATAGACCTCCGAGGGGAAATAGGACTGGTCATCAGTCTCTGAATCCTCCTCTGAGGAGCTCTCTGTATCCAGCAAGATGTCTGCTTTAGCAGGTAGCATTGTCTTCTCTGAATACCTTGTTTTCACTCCATATACTTCCATCACCGCTTCAAATGGCTGATGCATGGGAAGAGTAGTTGAATATACAAATGTTGTCGACAAATGGAACACGTAATACAAAAATAATGATAGCATGATATAATTCACATACATGATGATTGGCTCAACAACATGGCATTGCATAATTCACATATATAATGCCTTTGCAACAAGATAGCATTGCATAATTCACATATATAATGTCTTGAAACTAGATGGCAATGCATAATTCACATATATGGTAATTAGACACTAAACATGTGGCATTCACACAAAGCATGTCTAAACTAATCAAATGACATTGCAATGCAAGACACCATATGCAAGATATAAGCAACATAACCCTGCCAAGTTA
>NC_041384.1:612084678-612085160 GCF_002162155.2 Triticum dicoccoides | reverse complement strand
TCTCTGAATCCTCCTCTGAGGAGCAATCCGTAACCAGTGAGATATGCACTTCGTCAGATAGCATAGTCCGCTCTGAAGACCTTGTTTTCACTCCAGAATTTTCCATCACGGTGTCAAATGGCGGATGCACACGAAGAGTAGTTGAATGTACTAACATTGTTGACAAATGTAATATGTAACGAAAAAAAGGATGGCCTGATATAATTCACATATAAGATGACTAGCTATGCAGGATGGCATTGCAAAATTCACATATATGATGCCTAGCTAAACAAGATGGCATTGCATAATTCACATAAACGATGAATAAACTAAACAGATGGCATTCACACTAAGCAGCTGACATATTTGATGTATAAAGTAAGCAATGCAAGGCACCATATGCATGATATAACCAACATCAACATGCCAAGTTAGAGAGAAGACCTCATGGGGTAAATAGGAGTGGTCTTCTGCTTTTGAATCCCCCCGGAACAGTTATC
>NC_041384.1:611966936-612084466 GCF_002162155.2 Triticum dicoccoides | reverse complement strand
TCGTCTCTTTTGCTCTACATGTTCAGTTCCATTGTGTACAATAACTGAAATGCATAGGAATAAAACATGTTGAGATTATGTAAGGAGTGCATGCACAAATCCAGAGTGATGGTAGCAAACTATGGATAGACCCAAAACCAATGATAGCAGGCAGATAATAGCTTTAGTTAAAAAATACAGATAATGGCTCCTTTAATGTTTGTTTGCACTCAACATGAAACTCGTAGTAGACACCCGAGATTAACCAGATAGTAGGTAGATAGTACTGATTTATGCCCCAATATGACCCCACAACCATTTAAAAACTCAAGTTTCAGCATAAGTTTGGACCCGACTCGGAGTCTAATAGGTGAACACGACGATAAAGTAGCATGTCATCATATTAAGCGATGCATAACGTAAGCAGACATGGAAGAGTGCGACCTCTCTTGCGGACCCGTGTAGTCCTCAAGGTCATCTGCTCAGTTGATGATGGTAATGAAGTTGCCGTGGCTGCCGGCAGCGGGGAAGAAGATCTGAGGCGGCAAAAGACAATCTGGAGAGCGGATCCCTGGTGTGGTGAACCCTTCTGTCGTTGGAGTAGCTGAGCTGGGGTGGAACACATCATCATAGGAGTAGGACAAACCACACAAGGTTTTCTTTGACACATATCTGTAATAGAAGTAATTGTGTAAGGGCTTGTTTGAATTGGAGGATTCTAACAATGCAGGGATAGGAAATAGACAGTAATAGGATAGGAATGCACGTGCAAAATAGAGAATTTAAAAACAGAGGATTTCTGCCAATCTGGGTGTTTGGTTCACAAGAATTGGAAGATCACAGGATGCAAAGAAGCATGGTGAGATTAAGTTAAACCACAAGAAAATGTACGGTTATAATGCTATTATGCTACTATCTCTTTGTATTGTGCTTCATGAATAGGAATTTGAAAAGGAGGACAAGTGGAAATTAAAATTCCTAAGGTTTTTCTTTCAAGGAGACACTAAAGGAACAAATCCTACATTTTTCCTTTGCTCCATTCCTTTGCACCAAATTCATGAAAAGTAGTACCATACGTTCCAATTCCTATGTTTTTCATTCACTTTTCCTTTCAAGCACTGGCGATTCCAGTAGGCAGGCTTGAGCAAGGAAAAGCCTACACTAAAAAATGTTTTTGTGCTACTTCTATTACTTTGGACCCAGGCCACTACCCTACTAGCTCAACTCCCAGGGCCATCGACAAATGCACAGCTCAAACACGCAGAGATAAATAATGATGGCGTTCAAGAGAGTTCATCACGGATAGCTAAGTTGCCTGGTACCTCACTGCTTGTCATATAGTAGGATAAAATGATCGTATTTCTCGTTACTCCGTGTGCTCACTGGACAATATATATAACATGTAGAGTAAAAAGATATGCAACAAGTGTACAACCTCTTTGGCGAAGCCATGTCGATCTCAGCGTGATTGGGTTGGCCGGTGAGGATGCTCTAGCTGACTTGGCTGTCGGAGGACGGGAAGAAGATCTTAGGCGTCTGGAGATGGAGCCCGAGGTACTGCTCCGTTGTGATGGAGGGTTTCGTCGTTGGAGCAGTTCCGGTGAGTTGTACGACATCGAGGCTGAAGCAGGACAAGAGAGACAATGTTAACCCGAGTGGAATTCTAATAGCATCTCCAATAGATGACGTAAAATACATAACCACAAAGTGCTAGATGTATACATCAGCCGCTCATCTATGAACTTAATTGTCGAAACTGAACGTAACTGTCGGAACTGAATTTTGCTGTCGAAACTGAATTTTACTATCAAAACTGAACGCACTACAGGTGAGGCTACATGTCAGTCGACTGACTTTTTCATCTCTGGCCAGTCGATTTTGCAGCTGTTGGATACGAAATCAAGGGCATGCAGTTCATCTTTAACCTCCACCCCCCTGAGCCGCCAGCCACCACCAGCCAAATAGCCGCCCCCCGCCGCCCCGTCCGTCCCGAAAACACCCCCCACCGCCGGTCCGCCGCCGCCCCGGCCATCCCTGTAGGCCCCCCATGTGCCGAGCTTTTTCTCCGGCGATCCCCATGCCACCGCCCTACCACCGTCGGCAACCACCGCCCCACCCTGAACCCTAAGATAGATAGTGGGGCACCTCTCCGGCGAGCCCCCCTCCCCGCTGCGGCTGGTTCTTCCTTAACTTCGGCGAGCCCCCCACCCCCTAAAAATCGACTGACCCAAAAGTCGATTCAGTCGACTAAAGTGTAGCTAAATCGGAGTAGCATCACAAGCAAGAGCAAGAGCGAGAGCAGCAGCGCGAGCAAGAGCAAGAGCAAGAGCAGACCAGGCAGGGGACCGAGAGCAAGAGCAGAGCAGCTGCGCGAGCGAGAGCTAAAGCAGCAGCAGCTCCTACTGATGTGGACGCCGCCGCCGAGGGAGCGACACCGTGGAGGAAGTGGCCGGCGACGCCGCTGTGGATGGACCCGCGCCGTGTCGGCTCGGGACCGAGCGCCGGCAGCACCGTGAGATCGAATCAAGAAGAAAATGCGGCGATTAGTGTACAACCTCTTTGGTGGTGCCGATTAGGCCGCAACTTCATCCGAGGAAACGGTGATGATGATGCTCTTCCGGTGGTGCAGGTGAAGACGGCGGTGTGGGAATGGAGGTCGCGCGAAAGACGAGGGGAACATTGGGGCAACTCCTTGGAGGTGGAGGACGGGGTGGCTGAACCGGCGGAACGACCAGATCGACGACAGATCCTCATCCGGTACGGTGGATGAGGGACGTCGAGGTGTTGCTATGGACGACGTCGTCGGGGAAGAGGCTCCGGCTGGGTGGTGGACGGAGGAGGGTGTGGGGCTTCGCGGGTTTTCCCGGCCTCGGTGTACGAATGGGTGGGCGGATGGGATGGGAGTGGGGAACCATGGCTTAGGGACACGCTTGTCTGAAATGTGGGGTAAGTTACGAAAGTACCCCCACCGATTTGAGGCGGTTCTTTCGGTTCAGGGGTATCACGGACATTTCGCGTGTTGGGATTTCACAGGAGGTGGGAGTTTTCGCGCACGTTATAATTTTGGAATAGCAAGGCGCGGGTTGATATGGAGGGAGTTGTCGGAGCACAACGAGACAAAGATATCTATCTATCTATCTACTCCCTCCGTTTCTAAATATTTGTCTTTCTAGACATTTCAAATAACTACTACATACGGATGTATGTAGACATATTTTAGAGTGTAGATTCATTCATTTTGCTCCGTATGTAGTCACTTGTTGAAATGCTTAGAAAGACAAGTATTTAGGAACGGAGGGAGTATATATCTATATCTATCTATCTATATCTATCTATACCTCTATATCTATATCTATCTATCTATACCTATACTAATCCTAGACTTCCTACAAATTCCCACGTTAATTAGTAATTAGGGACCGTTAATCTAGTGGGGCCGAGTTATAATGGTATAGATTAACCCATGGAAGTAATCGTTGAACAAAAAAACACATCATTAAAAATTCAGAATAAATAAACCGTCCAGACCTAATCTAAAATCCAAGCATTGATTCACCCCCACACATTCTCTAACCTAGCCGCCGCCCTTCCTCTCCTTAGTTGTGGATGCTAATCACGTCTAGCCATCATGTCCTCTAACCCAGCCAGGGCCTGACATGGTTGACATGAACACGCACGTGCGCTGCCTCCTTGATCAAACTTGCACCTGATCTTTGCGACTTGAGCTTAGAGCAAGAAATCTGAGAGGATGGAAACGGCATGGCATGGGGAGAAGAAAAAAGAATATTTAAACAATCTGAATTTTCTAGATGGGAAATTGGATCATATCTACTTGCGGTTCTATTTTCACAACCGATGCAGGGCAGGACTCTTTGCTTGAAGTAATCTCGACGTATTATACACCATGGCCTCTTCCGGTTCCGAAGCAATCTTGCAGCTTGGAAATCGTCAGCTCGCCTGTCCAAACGTGTCCTGTACGTACTGAGATGATCCCAGCTCTTCTTCTCTCCCTAGATGAAGAAAGATCCTTTCTGTTCCAAGCAAGCGCTGCCGTGGTGATTCAAGCCAATCGTTGGAACTTGCAAACAGCCGTGCCGCACACGCACTGCAACGCCGACTCGCCCTCAGGTGACCAGATCGCCAGCCCAAACATGGTGCTACAAATACAAGGTATGTGATTGATTCAACATTAGGTATAACGACATGCATTGACATGCGCTAGAAAACAATTTCTTGGTAATTTGATCTATGTGGTGCATACATGCCCGTGGTCGCCATGGTGATGGACAAGGAACTAAAGGAGACGGGATTTTGACGACAACAAGCAGAACTAGCTCATGTCTACAAGAATCAGGGTTACAAAAAAAATCTAAAGCATTCTTGCCTCAAAGAGATTTTCCTCTGTCGATCAGGTTTATTACTTTATTTTCTCACACTGTTAGCTGGACAGATCGTATTAGGAGGCAGCAGCTATCCAGCGAAGAGGAGAAGCAGCAAATTCCACGCCCAAGAAGAAGCAGCAGGAGCCCGTCGGGGTGAAGCACGAAGAAGCCCCCAACGCCAGGGGTGAAGCAGCAGGCTGCAGGCGTCAAGGGTGGAGGAGGCCACGCCAGAGAAGGGGAAGCCCGGTGATGTGGCAGAATCTCAGCAGGATGTGAAGAGCACGAAGAAAATCCTTGGCAAATCGAAGATCGGAGAGGTCCATCGCCAGGAAGAATCAGCACGTGTCAGCAGCCGAAAATTGGGAACAAACATTCATCGGCCGCACAAGTCATCGTGGCCACCTACCTCATGCGGAAGTGCCTTCTATGGTTCTACCTGATCCACGAGAAACAGATAAACAGTGAGGCGTGTAGCCCTATGGTGGATGCTCTGCATGCTCCCTCCATGTATTGTCCTCTCTCTACCATCCTGAGACAAGATGCAAGCACCACCGTTGTGTATGCATGGAAGTCTTTGAATCTACTTTGTCTGAATTTCCTAATAGCCGCATGTTGACTCTGACCACACACTGAGCACACGAATTTTGGATGGAACTATGTACCGTAGGTGCAGCTTTAAGATGTTTTGATGGAAGTACCAACCAAGATGACATCAAGCAGCAGCGTACCCTTTGGTCTTTAACGAGGTCAGTTCAGCCCATCTTGCAAACTACGACAGCCATCAATACATTTTTTCTACTCAGGCCCAATACTTTCCTCTGCCAAACTGAATCCAACTTATTTCTTGCTGTTTGACAATGCAATCTTAAGTGTTTGATGAATTATTAACTTGCAAAGGCCTGATTTCTAATGGAATTCTCAAGAATTTGTTGAAGCACATAATGGTAATTAAAGCAGACAGTAAGCACTGTCATATTCCTCCATGGAACCTTGCATTTATGTGTGTAATTACGAAATCACTGTGCACACGACACTTTGGTGGACGATTTTCTGACGAAGCTGTGATCGATGGCTATAGCCCCGTTGAACCAAAGTGATGGGTGGCTGTTATCATGTGTCGTGCATAAATCGGCTGCAGAATGTCGTCCATGAAGCAGTGCTCATGTAATTATATGCAGAGTCTGTACATTTGTTGCTAATGCAGAACCAAGTCTTTCATGTATGCCTTTTTAGCCACCATTGCATTGTTAATTGCTTTAATTCAGACCATAAGTATTGTACAAAGTATAGTTTGCAGCAAAAAGGCATTACTGATTACAACTGGACAGTCAAAAAAATAGCACAACAAATTTGAAGTTATGCAATGCTTCTTCTTTTCTTCTACCTTGACATCACAGTTCCAACGGTAATTGTTTTACGAGTGTTTCTGGTGTAGGCACTCCACCAATAGTACTTAATCAGATCTTAATCATTTATGACAATATGCTTCTCAAGATTTTTCCTAATCATCTAACTTTCAAATGAGATTATCTTTATTATTTCTATGTATTGAAACGATGTTTTTTAGCTCAGATATGTACTATTTCAGTAGTTTCTTTGGCAGGATCTGCAAGTGATATGTATATGTTATGGATTAGAAAAAGTGGTTTCTTTTTTCATTTTAGTTAATTGAATCCCTACAGCTGATGCTCTCAAATTCATACATTGAGTTAGTTCCAGATTTCAGACATTGCTCTCAAATTCATACGTTGCTCCCAAATTCATACATTATTGAGTCCGTTTCAGGAAAAAAAGATAGTTCCAGATTTCACAAAATGTCCATTTTACAAATATCTTCGTAACTGAACTGACCATAATCATTAGGTGTATAGAGCATTTTATGGTTTCGATTTTATAAATAATGAGTGTAACAATACTAGCGATCTTCGGATTTTGACGAGTAAATCACATAAGGTAGAAGTGTGTCTATTTATATCACATATTGGAGGGAGGTGGTGTCACTACCAAGTATCAAATGCAGCTTAGGTTCAGATAAGCTTTTCCCAAAATTAAAATACTACAAAGGGGTCACTACTACTTCATTGGCATTTATTTTGTATTTCTTATTTATAACACATCTCATGCCTTGCAGGATCGACTTCCTTCTCGATAGTGAAATTACTTCTGTTGTTCAAGTGAAAGAAACATGAAGGTATCTTAATGATCCACTAAATTATTTCTGGTAAAAGTTTGCTTCACATCCATTGTGTAATAGGTAGAGAAATCATGGTGCTTTTCCTTTTGTCATGTACAACATTGTTTCCCGTCCATTACTTATTTTGTAGATAAATAATAGAGTCATTATTCGCATGCTTGGCTTTCATTCAAATAGAATTTTCAAAGACAATTTAAATGCCATACCTTACTAAACTCAGATTAGCGAATGCAGCAGAGAAAGCTGTGTACTTATTCCTAACAGTACCAAATAATTTAAATTCTGAATGGTTTTCGTCAGCAACTACTGTGAGTTGTCTTTGCAATTCCACATAGTGATTAGTTATAATGTCATACATTGCTATTTATTTTGGTGCCGCAATTTTTGGTGAGGTCGTGAAGAAATGAAAGCTATCATTTGTCATATTACCAAAGTATGCTTTTACCTGAACAGTACTTCCTTCGCCAGATATCGTCTTACTAGCCACAACAATAGCAACTGCAATACAGTTACTCTTATGCTCTATACAATAATATATCCTAAATGCATGGACCATATTCTTCACAATTTTTTTTTGGCATTTACAATTACTAATGCCATATTTTACAGTGATATAAGGATGGATTTAAGTGGATCAGTTGCACTTCTTTTGTTGTGGGGTTAAGGATAGCAAGGGTATTCTACCAGAGACCAGTGTTGTTATTGGTAGAAAATATGACGTAGCCACTAAAATTTTATTAAGATCATTGTAAGGAAAACACGTCATTTCCCCTTCTATTGATAGTTTCTCGAATTCGGGTGAGTATCTGATAATCCTGTTTCCGTATCTACAGTTCTACACGATAACAGTTGTAGGCAGCCATATTCATTTCGCTAGAGATAACACACAGTGATAAACAAACTGGGAAAGCACATGGCAGACACTATTTTTTCCTTACAAATGTACACTACTATGCATGATGTTGCATATTGACTATCATATATTTCTGTTGTGCTATTTGTTAGTCATTATAAAGAGACATGGATTCAAAGCTCCTGGGATATACTATTGGCGATGGTATCAAACATGTCCTGTGATACATGACATATAATACAACTTCATACCACACGTCCTGCACCTTTAACAAGTTTGTGCTCTCGCCATTAATTTGTGGTGTGCAATTCGACTCTGTTAGATTCCCTGTATATCCCATATTTGATCAAAAGGAATTCCGTCAAGTTTGAAGCCCTATAAGTTTTTGCACAGAACCATAATCTGCCCCAGAATTAATTTCTAGTATAAAAATGTTACTTTATGTCTCAATTAACAATACATTTATTGACTGCTTCTTGAAGTTGTCTTACTAATTGGACACGATACCTTTTTGTGCAAACAGGGCCATCATCTGATAGGTAAGAATTTTCTTAGCATGAAATCATAAATGATTCTGTTAAATGTAGATTCCACCTTCTCCGACGAAGGGAAATGTTAGGGTGACTTCAGGGAAATGGTAGATCGCCAAGGACTTTTATGGTTCCCTTGCTGCTCGGTCTATATTCGAACCATCAGTCGGTGGAGATGGGGAGATACTGAGGACGCACTAGGCAAACAATGCGCCCTGGCCGAATCATACGCAAAATCTTAAAAGAATAGCCCGTGCGAATGCATGGGTTGGCGACTAGTATCTTAAATATTTCGGGCTAACAAGGTGCGGGTTGAAATTTCCGGACAAGCCTAACGTGTACTGTACCAAATCAATTCGCACTGCAAATGTCATTCAAAACTTTGAATTCATGTTATGTTCAATTAAAATATTTCTCTACGTGTATAATGCATGCAACATAGTACTAAATGAACGTTTTAGTGCATTCCAAACGTATATACTACCGCTTCAATATGAACTAAATTTGAATTTGTTTCTCTATTTGAATAAGATCTACAATAATGATTGTTGTGAAGTCAAAGCATTTGAATTCGTTTCTCTGTTTTAATAAGATCTACAATCGTTATTATTGTCAAGTTAAACCATCATTTGTGTATTATCTTCACAACACACCACATGATTAGTCTCGAGTTACATATGAACTATGTGTACTATATGAACTCGAACTTGATTTTTTGAATCCACTTTATGTTGATTTAAAATCATAGTACATTTCAAGCTCTAGCTAGATCTTCACAAACTAAACCATGTCTCATATGTATAATGTGTTTATCACATTATGTATGGTGCCCCGTCCCCTACGCCTACAAGTATTTAGATGTGAGTTGCAAACACCACACATTACCACAAATTCAAATAAAATGTGAGAATGTTCGATATATAGTATTGTTTAGATTGTTCGATATTTAGTTGTAAGCTGCAAACGCCACACATTATCACAAATTCAAATAAAATGTGAGATTGTTTGACGTATAGTATGGTTTAGATTGTTCGACATTTAGGTGTGAGTTGCAAACGCCATGCATTATCACATTATGGTATAACATGTGCAAAACCACAACATACGTATCACTGCTATATTCATGCATGCATATGTTTAAAACACTATGATCTCTCGTTCAAATATATGAATCCACTTTCATATCAAATTATGATCTTTGTTAGTCTCTTACAACCACACATTCCTCTAACCTTTGTAGCTACCACTAACTTTCTCTCGTGCATGCACACGCCCTCCTCGCCCTCCCCCTCCCTCAACATTCTATCCACCGCGCACATTCATTTTTTTCTTTAGGCTATTCTTCCACAGTCTCCACAACTCCTTTCCGACACACACCAATCGATAAACCTCTCCAGCGATGTCTGCCTACAACATACACACGCACCTACAATCTCCTCCTTTATGTGTCCTTGCCTCGTGTCTCTCATACGGTCCCACACACGTGTAAACTCTCGTCCCTCTTTTCATCGATCTCACAACCGCACACTCCTCCCCCCATCTAGCTAGTAGATGGGCCTCTCGCACCACCTCCTAGCTCCACTCTATCTATCTATCCGTCTCGCCGGGCCTTATTTGCCTCTAACAAATGGACGTACACCGACCGATATCCCGCTAGACATATAGCTAGCTAGGTCCTTATAACTCGTTTTTCCCCACGCGTCGATCGATCTACCTCATTAGTTGTGTCTCTCCCTTCCTTCGACAAACAACAATTGATCTACCAATCTAGTTAGGTTGGCTTACCAAACACATGGTTCCCCTTCATCATCCATGGATGTGTCCCGACAGATCTATCACGCACAGGCACACATAGAAACACATCCCCACTCTTATTGATAATATTGCAGTTCCATCCTCAGTTTGTCTAGTAGGCCTCTCCCACCATCTTCGAGAAGCAACTCCATCACCCATCCAGCACTCTACCCCTCTCCCTCCCTCTCTCTCTCTCCTCTCTCTCTCTATGTCCCATCCTATTTCCCGTCCTTCAGTTATGTATGGACGTCGACCGATCTCCCTCAAGACATAGCTGGGTCTCTCCTTTTCAACACATATACGAGTCGTTCTACCTCTATAGTTAGGCCTCTGCCTACCCCTCCCCCCACCCCCTCGCACACACACACACACACCGATACATCGAGCGCTCTAGTCATGTCTCCCTGCCACACACAAACTTGACATGTGCCCTCTGACGTTCCGGTAGCTAGGCCAGTCACCCTATATCTTTGACTTGCACACACACACACACACACAATTTCGATGGCTCTCTTCATCGATCTCGCACCGACCCACTTGATCCTCTCTTCGACTCTATCGATATGACCCCTCCCTCTCTTCTCGTGGATCGCCCGACCCTCTATATATGATATGGATAGTCCTCCATTTCACACACATTGCATGCAAAATTTTGTTTGAGATGTCATCGACACATATTCCCACAAATACATTCACGAACGCACAAGCCATTTGTCTAGGTTTGTATCTCTCACACACACCCACGTAGGTGGGGGACATGCACAAAGAGATACACGCACGGCGCACGTACTCCCGTCTCTTTCCCAACCACACCCGCGTGGGTACAAGGTGGAGCTCATTTCTGTATGAAAAGGCAGCTCACGTGGTAAATTGACCTATGTACTGGTTGTCCACTAGATGGAGGGAGGATCGTCTACCACGGGTGAACAAACAAATTGTGACTTGACGCGTTATGTTAAAAAAGAGGCAAACCATGTGGGGCCTACCTTAGAGGCAAGGCTCTATACACTGGAGTACTTTTGATGTGTCTCATCAACTCGCAGAACAAGGAGAAGTTTGCTTAGTACGCCCGCTCCCTCGCCCACGCGCGCGGTGGCTCACAAGACGAGGAGAAAATTTTACTAGTACTCCCTTCGTTTACTCCGCGTCCCTACCTTGGTTAGAGTGATTATCATATTGTTTGGAATATATGTCCTTTAGTAGATTTCAATATGAACTACTAGTACATACTCCAAACACTGATGTATATAGACGTATTTTAGAGTGTAGATTCACTCATTTTTCTCCATATGTAGTCCATATTGAAACGAACGTAATAGTACGCACTCACCCTCGCCCCTCGACCCTCGCCACATGGTGGACGTGCAGCAATTCATTCGGTCTCATATAGCCAGAACGATATATACTGCAGTACCATTATTGCTCGACTTCCCGAAGAGGCGATGAGCCAATCGCAAGGTTAATAGTTTGGAGATGCCAAGCGCAAGGTTTATAGGAGAACGAGTAGTAGGTGCCGCGTCATTTATAAATAAAGTTTTTTTCTTCAGTGGCACGTACGTAATATAAATAGGTTCATATGAAGAGAAAAGTAAACCGCTCTAGTATATACATAGGCCCTGTTTGGATACATGGGTTAGAGTTAGTTTCGGTTAGTTTAGACTCAACTAACTCAAAAATATCCAAACAGAAGGGTTACTGTGGGTTAGATGCATCTAACCCATCCAAAAAAACTAACCCATCCAAGACGTGCTTATTTGGGTTAGTTCTTTCCGGGACCACTAAAAAACACATTTTCTCTTGCTCTTCCCGCAGCAGATCCCTCCCCACTTTCACGAAGCTTCTCATCCTCTCCCTCCCTCCCTCTCACACCACCCATGAAAGCGTCTCACCGTATCCGCGCTCCATCTAACCCTGTCATCCAAACACCTCTTTGGTTAGAGTTAGTTCAGGGTTAGTTTAGGGTTAGAATCTAACTCTAACCTCTAACCGAGTTAGAGTATCCAAACAGGGCCATAGGCAGGACGAGCCTACACGGTTGCTTGCTGGGGTTGCTCTCTTCAGTTTTCACACTCTCTCGCACAAAACCACTGTGGCCACATCTCTAACATCCCGGCGGATCACGTCCGCCAGGGGAAGGGGTGGATGCTTAGTGTAGATGCGGTCGCCATCGATGAAAACCCACTGTCGGCACGTCCCGATCAGGGATCCCCGCCATTCTCTCTCACAAAGCCGGTGAGGTTGCCTTTGCCCATTGCTCACTGCCACGACATGGGTAGTTGCCTCCTCCCGCCGCCCTCCTCTAGGTTGAGCTACGTCCCGACATCCCTCAGGTACAACGCCCTTTACAGCCGGCTTGCACCACTACTCCAGCTGCCCACATCACTCCATGTGGATATTTCTCTACTTCTTTGCCCCGCACATACCTCTACTGGCTTCTACGTACTGTATTTGTGATGAGTTTATGTCTCATCAACTAGTCCCAGTAATATTGAATCGCACATACCGCATTGTACTATCTCGCTGATAAATTACATTACGTACTATACAAGTACTTCCTCCGTTCCTAAATATAAGTCTTTGTAGAGATTTCACCATGAACCACATACAGATGTATATAGATGCATTTTAAGTGTAGGTTCATTCATTTTGTTCTGTATGTAGTCCACCTAGTGGAATCTCTACAAAGACTTATATTTAGGAACAGAGGGAGTACTATGTAAAGAGTTAGGTGTCGCACGGTGTCCAGAAAATATGGTGATAGTGTGAGGTGGGCCATGTAATCACTGAGCCTGCGTGTTTTCACTGCTCTTGCACTTCTCCGCCGTAAGAATGGAGAAAATTGTAATCTAGTAGTACCTCCTTTCGCCGAAAGCGTGGGACATCCAGCAGTCCTACCACCTCAGTAATAATGACCAATGAGTCATCAAATCACATAGACCCAGCAGTAAGTTGGACGGACGAAGCAACCAGCACTCTTGAATCCGCTTCTCCCTTCAACGCAGGCACCAGTGAGAGGTCGCGTCCGCTCTGCCCGGGCATGAATGCGACACTGACTGTTTCGGGTGGGAAGCGCGCGCGGGAGATGGAGGGGCTTTGGGTGGCCCAGGCTGGTCAGGAGCGGGCGTTGCAGCTGTCCGCCTGTCCCTACCGGACGCCCGGAAACGAGAGGATGCACCGACTCTGGCGGCTAAAATCATACACTACACACCATCTCTCTGTAGGAGTATGTCGATTTGTCGCTCTCTCTAACACATACATGCTGTTAAACACACACACGCACACGCACACACAGGTTCATAGAATAGGAAAATCATGCGAGTGCGAAGCCACATGAAGTGAGATACAAATGGAGTACGTACAAGAAGAGAAGAGGTGACGAATATTCCATCAAACCTGGACTGAGGAGTAGTACTCCCTCCATCTAGGTGTTAAGTCATCCTACGGAAATCGGATATTCCCAAAATGTTTAGGTGTCGTCCATTAACTTCGCATCTCAATCCCCTCCTGGCCTCGTTGCTAGTGAGCGTTGTTACTTAGGGAGCATTTGGATCCTTAGCAAGAACAGCTTATAGCATAGCTGGGCAAGGTTAGGTATTTGTAACTATTAAAATATGTTAGCTTTTATGGGCCAGCTAGCTTGGGTGGGCTAGAAAAACCTTGCTAGCTCAGGAGAGCCAGATCGGCTCGCTTCCGACGGCAAACTTCGCGTAGTAGTAACATAGACTAGTAACATATGCATGTTGTACTAGTCCAAGTTACTCACCACTATGACCAGCCTAATCAATGTAACAAAACGTTCCTTACTTTGCCTTGTTATCTCCCCCGGAAACCCAATGCATGGACCGCAACTACGCGTTGATCAGTCAAGAAATCAAAGTCGGTTTGCATGCAAGTTAATACGTGGCCCTGCATGGTAGCTAAAACGACATCTCTTAGTTGTTTGGATCAATTGTTGCATTTAGAGACAGAAATCAGGGCTTTGATTGGAGGAATGACCGGTCAAGTTTCTCCTTCTCCTCCAATCTACTTGCACCTTGGTCCCGCTGCACCTTCTAACGTGACTTATTACACCTAGACGAAGGGAGTCGTATGAGATACGGTGGCACACTGACTTAGGTTGAATACAAGTGCCCAAAATTATGTGCATGTTACAATAAGGATTCACTTAAAATAGTACGTGAGCGAACAAAGGCATCAATTGGACAGTGTTTCTGAGCAGTAGCGAGATCTGTGAGGTAAGATACACCGCTGGCGCTTTTAATTTTTCTTATTAATTTGTTTGTTTCACCCTTTGACTGATGGGACCCAACGTACTATGTGGAGAGAGGTAATGTACTACTGGTCAAAATGGATGGATACGGAGCTATACGATCTCGTAGTGACCGTATAATCACCTCATCACGTATAAGCTGCAGCCTCGGTGCTTGTTTTCTAGGGTTTGCACTCTTCACACTCTCTCCAGTATATATACACACTGGAGCCTCATCGCTTGTACTTGCTCTCTTCACACTCTCTCACCCTCTCTAGATCTAAACAAGACTTCGTTGGCCTCTCTCTCTCCCCTCACTGCTGGTCTGCTTGTAGTTGCTCTCTTCACAATCTCTCACCCTCTACAGATCTAAACAAGACTTCGTTGTCCTCTCTCTCTCTCTCCTCACTGCTGGTCAAAGAGCCGGCAGGATCCATCCGCCGGGAAGGGAAGGAGGCTTAATGCTGTCGCCATCGGCGAGGGAGGAGGGAATCCACTACCGGTGCAGCTGTTCACTTTCACCGAGCGGCGGCGCGGGAGGGCCTCCTACCCCTTCTTCTTCGCGCCGTACATAATGTGGGTCGAACGGCCTCCGGTCTCCCACCGAACCACAACCCAAGAACCTTAAGGTATAATTTACTTATTCCGCATGCATTGCTCTAGCTGCATGTGGGCTTTTTCCGCTTCTGCACTTGAATCTACGTGTTGGAGCAAACAAGAAAGTAGTGGGGAAAGTTGTATACCATGAATCTAGGACGTGGTTCAAAGAGGAAAGGAATGGGGTAAAGTAGTGGGAAAAGTTGTATAGCATGAATCTAGGACGTGGTTCAAAAAGGAAAGGAAGGGGGAAAGTAGTGGGGAAAGTTGTATCGCATGAATCTAAGACGTGGTTCAAAGAGGACAGGAATGGAGGAAAGTAGTGGGGAAAGTTGTATAGCATAAATCTAGGATGTGGTTCATAGAGGAAAGGAAGTGGGGAAAGTACTAGTACAGACTGGCTATCCAGCACCTACGTTGGTCGAAAAGGGAAAACAATGACAAACGCAGTACGCACATCTGTAACGAACTGATCTTTTGTTTTGGGGGACAAGGCTGTAGAGTTTGAGCAGGACTAGATTTGCTGCGCTCACATAGGGAAAGATGTCTAAAGATAACAAACTGGGACCAACACAAATATGCTCCTTGGTTGTTTGTTCTTTGTTGCAACAGACTGTGCATCACCCCAGTACATCGGTAGATGCATATGGTGCTGGTGCGTCCACTGTCCCGTGCAACTCTTTAGCTGTTGTTAATCTAAGGCCCTGTTTGGTTAAAAACTCCCTAGTCCCTACCTGCTTGGTTCCAGGTACTAAACATGGACTAGAGGTTATTAAATGACATGCTAAAAGACCATGTTACCCCTAGTAATGAACTAATAGAGACAAGGTGTGATACGTGGCAGGGGCAACTGTTGGAAAAAGTCCCAAAAAGACTCTCCCTCGGGGTCTTCTTTCTTTAGTCCCAAATGCCCACTTTTAGTCCCTAAAAGTCCCCCCTGTTTGGTTTAGATGGGACTGACACGGAGTTTTTTTAGTCCCTCCACCAAAATGTCCCTGTAAACAAGCACCCTCTAATAATGCCGCTGGAAAATTGATGCAATGCCACAGTTAAAAGCAAATTACATGTTTAACAAATTTTATTGTTAATAAATATCTCTGTTAATATTAATCAATGCCACCGTTTGAGAAATGCTACTGTCTTGCTTTCTTTCCCATTTAGGTAAGGTAGATGCTTCTTTCTGTTGGCTTCTGTGTCATCCACCGTTATTGACCACTAGTTGTTTCCTTTGCACCACTGTGTAAACAAGGTTATCTACTTCACCTCATTGCCATTGTGACCTTTTGTTTGCTACTCCAACGTATCTATAATTTTTGATTGCTCCATGCTATATTATCTACTGTTTTGGACTATATTGGGCTTTATTTTCCACTTTTATATTATTTTTGGGACTAACCTATTAACCGGTGGCCCAACCCAGAATTGCTGTTTTTTGCCTATTTCAGTGTTTCGGATAAACAGAATATCAAACGGAGTCCAAACAGAATAAAATCTTCGGGAACGTGATTTTCTCACCGAACGTGATCCAGGAGACTTGGACCCTACTGCAAGGGATCAAAGAGGAGGTCACGAGGGTGGGGGGCGCGCCCCCCACTAGGGCGCGCCCCCTACCTCGTGGGCCCCTCGGTGCTCCACCGACGTACTCCTTCCTCCTATATATACACACGTACCCCCAAACAATCAGAACAGGAGCCAAAAACCTAATTCCACCGCTGCAACTTTCTGTATCCACGAGATCCCATCTTGGGGCCTGTTCCGGAGCTCCGCCGGAAGAGGGCCGTCATCACGGAGGGCTTCTACATCATCCTAGCCCCTCCGATGAAGTGTGAGTAGTTTACCTCAGACCTTCGGGTCCATAGTTAGTAGCTAGATGGCTTCTTCTCTCTCTTTGAATCTCAATACAAAGTTCTCCCCCTCTCTTGTGCAGATCTATTCGATGTAATCTTCTTTTTGCAGTGTGTTTGTTGAGACCGATGAATTGTGGGTTTATGATCAAGTCTATCTATGAATAATATTTGAATCTTTTCTGAATTCTTTTATGTATGATTGGTTATCTTTGCAAGTCTCTTCGAATTATCTGTTTGGTTAGGCCAACTAGATTGGTAGTTCTTGCCATGGGAGATAGCTTTGGGTTCGATCTTGCGGTGTCCTTTCCCAGTGACAGAAGGGGCAGCAAGGCACGTATTGTATCGTTGCCATCGAGGATAGCAAGATGGGGTTTATTTCATATTGCATGAATTTATCTCTCTACATCATGTCATCTTGCTTAAGGTGTTACTCTGTTTTTAACTTAATACTCTAGATGCATGCTGGATAGCGGTCGATGAGTGGAGTAATAGTAGTAGATGCAGAATCATTTCGATCTACTTGCCACGGACGTGATGCCTATATACATGATCATGCCTAGATATTCTCATAATTATGCTCAATTCTATCAATTGCTCAACAGTAATTTGTTCACCCACCGTAGAATACTTATGCTCTTGAGAGAAGCCACTAGTGAAACCTATGGCTCCCGGGTCTATTCTCATCATATCAATCTCCATTACTTTAATATTGTTTTGCTTTGCTTTTACTTTTTACTTTGCATCTTTATACCAAAAATACCAAAAATATTATATCTATCAGATCTCACTCTTGTAAGTGACCGTGAAGGGCTTGACAACCCCTAATCGTGTTGGTTGTGAGTAGCTATCGCTTTGTGCAGGTACGAGGGACTTGAGCGTGGGCTCCTACTGGATTGATACCTTGGTTCTCAAAAACTGAGGGAAATACTTACGCTACTCTGCTGCATCATCCCTTCCTCTTCGGGGAAAACCAACGCAAGCTCAAGACGCAGCAAGAAGGATTTCTGGCGCCGTTGCCGGGGAGTCTACGCAAAAAGTCAATATACCAAGTACCCATCACAATCCCTATCTCTCGCATTACTTTATTTGACATTTGCCTCTCGTTTTCCTCTCCCCCAATTCACCCTTGCCGTTTTATTCGCCCTCTCTCCCTATCCTCCCTCTCTATTTGCCTCTTTTTGCCCGCTTGCCTTTTGTTTTCTCGTGTGTTAGATTGCTTGTTTGTCGCGATGGCTCAAGATACTACTAAATTGTGTGACTTCACCAATACCAATAATAATGATTTCCTTAGCACTCCGATTGCTCCTCTTACCGATGCTGAATCTTGTGAAATTAATACTGCTTTGTTGAATCTTGTTATGAAAGGTCAATTCACTGGCCTTCCTAGCGAAGACGCCGCTACTCATCTGAATAGCTTCGTTCATTTATGTGATATGCAAAAGAAAAAAGATGTGAATAATGATTTCGTTAAATTGAAGCTATTTCCTTTTTCTCTTAGAGATCGTGCTAAAGCTTGGTTTTCGTCTTTGCCTAAGAATAGTATTGATTAATGGAACAAGTGCAAAGATGCTTTTATCTCTAAGTATTTTCCTCCCGCTAAGATCATCTCTCTTAGAAACGATATAATGAACTTTAAACAACTTGATCATGAACATGTTGCACAAGCTTGGGAGAGAATGAAATTAATGATACGTAATTGCCCTACTCATGGTTTGAATTTGTGGATGATTATACAAAATTTTTATGCCGGATTGAATTTTGCTTCTAGAAATCTTTTAGATTCAGCCGCGGGAGGCACTTTTATGGAAATCACTTTAGGAGATGCTACTAAACTCCTAGATAATATTATGGTTAATTATTCTCAATGGCATACTGAAAGAACTTCTAATAAAAAAGTGCATGCGATAGAAGAAATTAATGTGTTGAGTGGAAAGATGGATGAACTTATGAAATTATTTGCTACTAAGAGTGTTTATTCTGATCCTAATGATATGCCTTTGTCTACTTTGATTGAGAATAACAATGAATATATGGATGTGAATTTTTTTGGTAGGAATAATTTTGGTAACAACGCTTATAGAGGGAACTTTAATCCTAGGCCATATCCTAGTAATCCTTCTAATAATTATGGGAATTCTTACAACAACTCTTATGGAAATTATAATAAGATGCCCTCTGATTTTGAATCTAATATTAAAGAATTTATTTCTTCGCAAAAGAATTTTAATGCTATGATTGAAGAAAAATTGCTTAAGATTGATGATTTGGCTAGGAACGTTGATAGAATTGCTCTTGATGTTGATGCTTTGTAACTTAGATATATCCCACCTAAGCATGATATCAATTAGTCTCTAAAAGCCATGAGAATTTCAATTGATGAGTGTAAAGAAAGAACCGCTAGGATGCGTGCTTCCAAAGATGCCTTTATTAAAGCATGTTCTTCCAATTCCTATGAAAATCAAGATGAAGATCTAAAAGTTATTGATGTGTATCCAATTAAATCTTTATTTTGCAATATGAATCTTGATGAAACTGAATATGATCTTCCTTTACCTAGAAAGCGTTCTAAAAATTCGGAGTATTTAGATCTTAATGATGAAATTGATGAACATGGGATTGAAAGAAATAAAAATGTTGCTAAACCCACTATATTGGATTTCGAGGAATTTAATTATGAAAGTTGCTCTTTGATTGATTGTATTTCCTTGTTGCAATCCGTGCTAAATTCTCCACATGCTTATAGTCGAAATAAAGCCTTCACCGAACATATTGTTGATGCCTTGATGCAATCTTATGAAGAAAAACTTGAGTTGAAAGTTTCTATCCCTAGAAAACTCTATGATGAGTGGGAACCAACTATTAAAATTAAAATTAAAGATCATGAGTTTTATGCTTTGTGTGATTTCGGTGCTAGTGTCTCTACTATTCCCAAGACTTTCTGTGATTTACTAGATTTCCGTAACTTTGATGATTGCTCTCTAAACTTGCATCTTGCGGATTCCACTATTAAGAAATCTATGGGAAGGATTAATGATGTTCTTATTGTTGCAAATAGGAATTATGTGCCCGTAGATTTCATTGTTCTTTATATATATTGCAATCCTTCTTGCCCTATTATTCTTGGTAGACCTTTCCTTAGAACGGTTGGTGCGATTATTGATATGAAGGAAGGGAATATTAGATTTCAATTTCCATTAAAAAAGGGCATGGAACACTTTGCAAGAAAGAAAATAAAATTACCATATGAAACTATCATGAGATCCACTTATGGATTGCCTACCAAAGATGGTAATACCTAGATCTACCCTTGCTTGTTATGCCTAGCTAGGGGCGTTAAACGATAGCGCTTGTTGGGAGGCAACCCAATTTTATTTTTATTCCTTGCTTTTTGCTCCTGTTTACTAATAAATAAATTAATTAGCCTCTGTTTTGGTTGTGTTTTTTGTGTTTAATTAGTGTTTGTGCCAAGTAGAACCGTTGGGAAGACTTAGGGAAAGTCTTGTTGAACTTGCTGTAAAAAAACAGAAACTTTAGCGCTCACAAGAACTGCTGTCATTTTTATTTGAAGAGTTCTATTTAGTTAATTCTTTTTTAATATGATTAATAGATAAATTCCTCACTTCAATCAATTTATTTTAGAATTTTTGGGGTTCCATATCTTGCGCTAGCTACAGATTACTACAGACTGTTCTGTTTTTGACAGATTCTGTTTTTCGTGTGTTGTTTGCTTATTTTGATGAATCTATGGCTAGTAAAATAGTTTATAATCCATAGAGAAGTTGGAATACAGTAGGTTTAACACCAATATAAATAAATAATTAGTTCATTACAGTACCTTGAAGTGGTCTTTTGTTTTCTTTCGCTAACGGAGCTCACGAGTTTTCTATTTTGAGTTTTGTGTTGTGAAGTTTTCAAGTTTTGGGTGAATTCTTTTGATGGATCATGGAACAAGGAGTGGCAAGAGCCTAAGATTGGGGATGCCCATGTAACCCCCAAGATAATCCAAGGACACCAAAAAGTCAAAGCTTGGGGATGCCCCGGAAGGCATCCCCTCTTTCGTCCACTTCCATCGGTAATTTACTTGGAACTATATTTTTATTCACCAACATGATATGTGTTTTGCTTGGAGCGTCTTGTATTATTTGTGTATTTGTGTATTAGTATGCCACAATCATCCTTGCTGTACACACCTTTTTAGAGAGACATACATTAATTAAAATTTGATAGAATACTCTATGTGCTTCACTTATATCTTTTGAGTGTAGTAGTTTTGCTCTATGTGCTTCACTTATATCTTTTGAGCTAAGTAGTTTTGCTCTATGTGCTTCACTTATATCTTTTGAGCTAAGTAGTTTTGCTCTATGTGCTTCACTTATATCTTTTGAGCTAGATAATTTTTCTCTATGTGCTTCACTTAGATCTTTTAGAGCACGTTGGTGGATTCTTTTTAAAGAAACTATTGATCTCTCATGCTTCACTTAAATTAATTTGAGAGTCTCTTAATAGCATGGTAATTTGCCTAATAACACTATGCTTGGTATTCAAGATTTGTGAAACTTTCTTTTGAGTGTGTTGAATACTAAGAAAAGATTGAAGCATGATAATTGTTTTGAGATATGGAGGTGATAATATTAAAGTCATGCTAGTTGAGTAGTTGTGAATTTAAAGAATACTTGTGTTGAAGTTTGTGATTCCCGTAGCATGCATGTATGGTGAACCGTTATGTGATGAAGTCGGAGCATGATTTATTTATTGATTGTGTTCCTTATGAGTGGCGGTCGGGGACGAGCGATGGTCTTTTCCTACCAATCTATCCCCCTAGGAGCATGCGCGTAATACTTTGCTTTGATAACTTCTAGATTTTCGCAATAAGTATATGAGTTCTTTATGACTAATGTTGAGTCCATGGATCATACGCACTCCCACCCTTCCACCCTTGCTAGCCTCTCTAATACCGCACAACTTTCGCCAGTATCATACACCTACCATATACCTTCCTCAAAACAGCCACCATACCTACCTATTATGGCATTTCCATAGCCATTCCGAGATATATTGCCATGCAACTTTCCACCATCTAGTTCATCATGACACATCCATCATTTTCATATTGCTTAGGATGATCATGTAGTTGACATAGTTTTTATGGCAAAGCCACCGTTCATAATTCTTTCATACTTGTCACTCTTGATTCATTGCATATCCCCTACACCGCCAGAGGCATTCATATAGAGTCATACTTTGTTTTAGTATCGAGTTGTAATCATTGAGTTGTAAATAAGTAGAAGTGTGATGATCATCATTCAATAGAGCATTGTCCCCAAAAAAAGAGAAAGGCCAAAGAAAAAAAGGAAGGCCCAAAAAATAAAAAAATAAAAAAGGGGCAATGCTACTATCCTTTTTTTCCAAACTTGTGCTTCAAAGTAGCACCATGATATAGCGAGTCTCATATATTGTGCTTCAAAGTAGCACCATGTTCTTTATATAGAGAGTCTCATATGTTGTCACATTCATATACTAGTGGGAACTTTACGTTATAGAACTTGGCTTGTATATTCCAATGATGGGCTTCCTCAAATTGCCCTAGGTCTTCGTGAGCAAGCAAGTTGGATGCACACCCACTAGTTTCTTTTGTTGAGCTTTCATACTTTTATAGCTCTAGTGCATCAGTTGCATGGCAATCCCTACTCACTCACATTGATATCTATTGATGGGCATCTCCATAGCCCATTGATACGCCTAGTTGATGTGAGACTATCTTCTCCTTTTTGTCTTCTTCACAATCACCATTCTATTCCACCTATAGTGCTATATCCATGGCTCACGCTCATGTATTGCGTGAAGATTGAAAAAGTTTTGAAAAAGTTAGAGTATGAAACAATTGCTTGGCTTGTCATCGGGGTTGTGCATGATTTAAATACTTTGTGTGGGGAAGATGGAGCATAGCCAGACTATATGATTTTGTAGGGATAACTTTCTTTGGCCATGTTATTTTCAGAAGACATAATTGCTTTATTAGTATGCTTGAAGTATTATTATTTTCTATGTCAATATAAACTTTTGTCTTGAATCTTTCTAATCTGAATATTCATACCACAATTAAATTTGCATTGAAATTATGCCAAGTAGCACTCCGCATCAAAACTTCTCTTTTTATCATTTACCTACTCGAGGACGAGCAGGAATTAAGCTTGGGGATGCCTGATACGTCTCCGACGTATCTATAATTTTTGATTGCTCCATGCTATATTATCTACTGTTTTGGACTATATTGGGCTTTATTTTCCACTTTTATATTATGTTTGGGACTAACCTATTAACCGGAGGCCCAGCCCAGAATTGATGTTTTTTTCCTATTTCAGTGTTTCGAATAAACAAAATATCAAACGGAGTCCAAACGGAATAAAATCTTCGGGAACGTGATTTTCTCACCGAACGTGATCCAGGAGACTTGGACCCTACTGCAAGGGATCAAAGAGGAGGTCACGAGGGTGGGGAGGCGCGCCCCCTAGGGCGCGCCCCCTGCCTCGTGGGCCCCTCGGTGCTCCACCGACGTACTTCTTCCTCCTATATATACACACGTACCCCCAAACGATCAGAACAGGAGCCAAAAACGTAATTCCACCGCCGCAACTTTCTGTGTCCACGAGATCCCATCTTGGGGCCTGTTCCGGAGCTCCACCAAAAGAGGGCCGTCATCACGGAGGGCTTCTACATCATCTTAGCCCCTCAGATGAAGTGTGAGTAGTTTACCTCAGACCTTCGGGTCCATAGTTAGTAGCTAGATGGCTTCTTCTCTCTATTTGAATCTCAATACAAAGTTCTCCCCCTCTCTTGTGGAGATCTATTTGATGTAATCTTCTTTTTGCGGTGTGTTTGTTGAGACCGATGAATTGTGGGTTTATGATCAAGTCTATCTATGAATAATATTTGAATCTTTTCTAAATTCTTTTATGTATGATTGGTTATCTTTGCAAGTCTCTTCGAATTATCCATTTGGTTTGGCCAACTAGATTGGTAGTTCTTGCCATGGGAGAAGTGCTTAGCTTTGGGTTCGATCTTGCGGTGTCCTTACCCAGTGACAGAAGGGGCAGCAAGGCACGTATTGTATCGTTGTCCATCGAGGATAACAAGATGGGGTTTATTTCATATTGCATGAATTTATCTCTCTACATCATGTCATCTTGCTTAAGGCGTTACTCTATTTTTAACTTAATACTCTAGATGCATGCTGGATAGCGGTCGATGAGTGGAGTAATAGTAGTAGATGCAGAATCGTTTCGATCTACTTGTCAAGGACGTGATGCCTATATACATGATCATGCCTAGATATTCTCATAATTATGCTCAATTCTATCAATTGCTCAACAGTAATTTGTTCA
Organism: Triticum dicoccoides; assembly: GCF_002162155.2. Lineage (NCBI taxonomy): Eukaryota > Viridiplantae > Streptophyta > Magnoliopsida > Poales > Poaceae > Triticum > Triticum dicoccoides. The sequence goes on along the minus strand of NC_041384.1, from coordinate 612,060,659 downwards.
CCCACCGTAGAATACTTATGCTCTTGAGAGAAGCCACTAGTGAAACCTATGGCCCCCGGGTCTATTCTCATCATATCAATCTCCATTACTTTAATATTTTTTTGCTTTGCTTTTACTTTTTACTTTGCATCTCTATACCAAAAATACCAAAAATATTATATCTATCAGATCTCACTCTCGTAAGTGACCGTGAAGGGCTTGACAACGCCTAATCGCGTTGGTTGCAAGTAGCTATCGCTTTGTGCAGGTATGAGGGACTTGAGCGTGGGCTCCTAGTGGATTGATACCTTGGTTCTCAAAAACTGAGGGAAATACTTACGCTACTCTGCTACATCATCCCTTCCTCTTCGGGGGAAACCAACGCAAGCTCAAGACGTAGCACACTGCACAAAACATTATTGTTTTAAGAGTGTTTTGTGCAGTTCAACGAAAATGTCACACCGACAACGTTGGTTTATTGCTTGATCTTAGTGGAACTGCACAAGAGGAGATCTTACTTCCTATCTGTGTTGGCAAATTTGGTTCAGATCTTCTTCTTGTGAGTTGTTTGAATTCCGCATCATTAGAGGTCGGTACTAGCCTTCTTTCACATGATTCTGCAGTGTTCTTTCATATATTGTGCTACTTGTACGGTAATGTTGCTTGCTTTTAGTGAACTGTACAAATGGAGACAAGACTTCCAATCCGTATGTGCACCGCAATATCCCATTGAGGTAAGATAAGGACATTTCACAACTGTTGGCCTGTATTTTGCCACTTTCATCAGAAAATTAATGTCATTGTTTAGTGCTATACTTGTGCAACCTAATTGACATGCCAAATCTTACATTGAAGGCGAAGCTTGTCTGTTATTGAACCAAGTGATGAAGGGGAAGAACAAGTGGAAGAAAAACAAAAATCAACTCCTGGTGCTGTAATGAAGCACTGGAACTGTGACGACACAAGTAATGATATAGTTTTGCATCTTAATTTATTGCTATGGCTGCAACGATCAATTGTTTTGCCACTGATTTGATGCCACTCTTAATGTAATACGTAATTATCTCTACTTGTGTAAACAGGGATCTTCTTTGAAGATACCATATATTTTAGTGGAACTGCACAAGAAGATGTTGGAAACATTAATCTAATCGAGGAGTATATAGTAAGCATGGCCACCACAATAGATAGCAACAGATGGTTCCGGAGAAGTGCTTCATCTGTATGCTCTACACAATAAGCCTCCTGACAAAGGTTGGTACTCGCCCACTGATTTCATCCATATGATTGAGCTTTGTCATCTCTATTGGTGTTGTGCTACTATTTAGATATTGTCAACAAAAAGTGGTATTGTCCTTGAGAAGTGCTTCATCTGCGTTGTTTTAAATATTTCCTTTCCTTTTTTTTGAGCAAACAGGGATGCTAGCATTTAGTTATCCTCTCGTCTTTACACAATAGGATCATCCTCCTCTGAAGAAGAATATGGAGTACGTGAAGTGACTAGTTCCGATTATGCCAGGATGAAAAAGCCATGTCTATCTTCTCATCAGAAGGAGTAGTTGAAGGATGGTTACATTACCCCCACAAGACCAAACTAACTTCAGCTCAGAAGGACTGACAAATCTCCATTTTCTTGTTGTGATGCGCGAGTACAATGTTATTCTAGGATTCTTTCCGGTGAGTTCCATTTTTCGAAAAGTGTGCTATACATGGACCATGTCGGTGCCTGTTTAAACTGTCAATTCATAGTACAGTTTGCTTTATACTAATCACTTTTTTTGTATTTGTGCAAACAGGGTGCTCAGCTTGATTTCAATGGGAACTGCACAAAATTTTCATGAATACATCGAATCATTCATTTTCACCACAACAAAGGAGGTGCCGATAAGTTCAAGGTGTTGCAACATATAAGGGTGAAATCATACAAGCTACACATGAATTTGGTTGATTTTGGTGGAACTGCACAAAAAGAACAACTGGTTTATTTAGCACGAGGTGCCAAGTCAATGTTCGAACTGATGGCAAACCCTGCCCATTCCACAATCGTAGGCATTTGATATTTTGAAATGGGAAAACCTTGTCAAATTTTGCTCATTGATTTTAGCAAAAAGACATGCGTTTGATATTTTCGAATGGGACGCCCTTTGCTGTCAGCAGCATCGATCCATTTTTTTTCTTTATTCTTTAGTTGTGAAGTAAATATTGGCTCTGACATGTGAACCGCTGAGATGCATAATCATCGACTGTTTTGAATGTTCTCTATGAATTGCCAGGCCTGTGTGTTTGATTGCAATGTACATGAACGCTAAAAATCTGCTCAAACTCTTTGTACTCCTTCTGTTCCTTTTTACTTCACACATTGTGAAAGTGCATGCTTTTTTCTATAAGATTGGTCAAAGTAGAGATACTTTGACTGCAGACAAAACTTGTATGCAGACTAGAAAGGACCGGAGGGAGTACATGTGAAACTGCTGCAAACGAGGTGATCACCCTGGGAATAATGCTAGTACGTATTGTTTTGCATGTTCATCCAATGCCAGTGATACAAGAATTCTAACTAATTGAAATAAATTCATTCACACACGGTCGGATTTCATATAAATATGTCGGATTTCATTACATTTCATACATTCTTCAACTAAAAAGGGGTGTGCTGGAGGTATAATTAATTAACCGAAGCTACCCACCAGTGTCCTGCTGAGCCAAACAAAAGCTTCAGTGACTTAACTGCAGGTGCAGTTGCGTAACTGACATGTGGCTCAAATGCCTGTTGGGCCCACGTGTCAGTTAGCCAACTGCACCAGTAGTTAAGTAGAAGCAGCGTCCTTCTCCAACATAGCTCTCCGACTCCACGTCGCCGCCAAGAAGCTAACCGGCCGTCAGTGGTCAACCCGCCTAGCTTGGCTTCAACTGAGAGAAGCAGCGGTGACCTTACTTGGACCCGAGTGGTGGCGACCTACCGTGTTCTACTCTTCCTCGTTTTCTGTGTGGAGCGGCCTCGCTGGCAGTGGGGCGGGGCCTCGGCGGAGCCGGCGATGTCCTCTGTCGCATTGCCGGTGGGCGGCGCCTCGGCGGAGCAGGGGAAACTCTCCCCCTCGTTGCTGGCAGGGTGGGGCCTTGGCGGAGCCAGGGGTGTCCTCTGCCTCGTTGTTGGCGCCGCGGGGCCTCGATGGAGCAGGGCCTCGTCGACGCCAGCGGAGCGGGGACTCGGCGGAGCCGGCATTGTCCTCTGCCTTGTCCTCGGTCTCGCCAAACAACACCTCGCCCGCTTCATCGCCCTCTTTGTAGGCAGCCGCAGCCTCTACCACCCGCATGCGGTACCGCCGGTGCTCGAGGCAGCCCTCGCGGGCGGAGCGGTATGAGTCGAGCAGTGCCTCCTGCTCCGCCCGCTCCCCGTTGATCTGCTCCTCCGCCTGCAGGTGCTCCTGGAGGAGATGGTGGTTGTAGGCGGCATCGGCTGCGCCTCCCGAAACTGCTCCTCACGCTTCTGCCTCACTGTGTCCATATATTGGGCACGGGCCTTGCCGATGGTCATGGTGCAATGCACCGGCGAGGATGGCGCGGAGGAGGGGGTTGGCGCCGGATCGTCGACTACCATGTTCTCCATTGGGACGTCGTCGTCCTCCGGCTGGCTGCTGGCCAGCCAGTCAGCAGCAATGGCTGCCATCTCCTTGTGGTCCATCGTCCGCCCGTCCCGAAGAGCGCTGGAGCGCGAGGAAGCCATGGTGGGTAGTAGTGGTGTGGACAGGAGAATAGGAACATATGCGGACGACTGCGGCTATGGCCGATGCAACAGTTTATATAGCAATGGTGGGCGGCAAAGGGACAGACATGTGGCGCCGGAGTAGCCGCCTCGGCAACCGCGTATCACTAATATGGGCGGCAGAAGGACGGACGGACGACACTTGTGTTGTTTAAAGGCGGAGCAATCGCATGCACCAGGAAGCGAGGCGGGCGGCGCTGATCGTTCCGGGCGGAAAGCACTCGCGGGCGAGGGAGGCGGTCTGGGTGGGCCAGGGATGTAAGTGCATCTAGTGCCACCCCTAGTTGGTTTTGGAGTATTGACGAAAAACCTAGTTGAGGGACTAATGTGTTTGTGAGAATTGCAGGATAACACAGGTAGAAGTCCCTCATTGATTCAGTTTTCCTACCAGAGATGACCCCTAAAAATGTATGAAGACATTGATGTCAAAGGTGGTATATGAAGATATTCACATTGAAGACTATGACAAGAGAAGACATCGCATGAAGCCTATGGAGCTCGAAGACTTAGATCTTTCGTAGTTCTTTTTCTTCTTCTTTGTTGAGTCATAGGAACCACCGTACTGTTAAGTGGGGTCCAAGAGAACCAGTCAGAATGACTGAAGTGATGCTTAACCAAAACCTATGTCTTCGAGTGAAGACTATGAGAGCGAATCTTGTCCAGAGTCGGACAAGTCAGCTTTGCTTGTAGCCCAAGTAAAGTTGCCGTGTGAGTTTGAAATCTAACTGTTGGAACACGTGTCAGTTCCTTAGTGACCCAGGGCCATTTCGGACAAATCAGGTCGGGTTGCCTAGTGGCTATAAATAGCCCACCCCCTACAACCATAAACGGTTGGCTGCTCAGAGTTAGTGTATGGCTTTTGTCATTTGAGAGCAACCCACCTCGAAGCCTTTGAGAGAGAATTCCTTGCGAGGATAAATCCCTAACCACCCAAAGCCAAAGAGAATTAGGCATCACTTAAGTCTTCTTGTCTGTGTGATCTAAAGACTTATTACACTTGAGGACTGTGAATCCTCCAGCCGGTTAGGTGTCGCGTTCTGAGCATCCAAGAGACATTGTGGATCGCCGGTGAATGAAGTCTGTGAAGGTTTGGGAGTCTACCTTGAAGACTTACCAGAGTGATTGGGCGAGGTCTGTGTGACCTTAGCTCAAGGGGAATACAGTGAGGACTGGGTGTCCTGAGCTGCGTGTTCAGGACTGGGTGTCCGGGACTGTGTGTCCTCAGGTTTAAATACCTAGACGCCCTAACCAGATGTACAGTTGTCACAGCAACTGGAACTGGTCCAACAAATCATTGTCTTCAATGAGTCACTGGTTTCATCCTTCCCTTCTCTTTACTTACTGTTACTCCTTGTGAAGTCATTGTATGATTGCACTATCTTTTATCTTCATTGAGTGACTGCATGTTCTGTTTGGCTTCATAATATCTTCCTACCTGATCCTTACTACATTGCTGCTATTAGTCATTGTGCTTTCACTCCATTGAATACTTGACTATGGTTTGCCTAGTGTAGTCTACCTTCCGCTGCATGGTAATAGGTTTATTTCTATCGTTTGTCTTCATAACTTCCATGTTCTGAAGACTTTCATAAAAATCGCCTATTCACCCCCTCTAGTCGATATAACGCACTTTCAATTGGTATCAGAGCAAGGTACTCCCTTGTTTTGTGTGATTCGGTTTAACCACCTGGAGTTTTAGCTATGTCGACTGCAGGGATAATTAAAGTCTCCGCTGCGTGCCCCGTCTTCGATGGAACTGAATATCCCTACTGGAAGAATAAGATGCGCATGCATCTTGAAGCCATTGACGTCAACCTATGGTATGTCGCCAAGAACGGCGTTCCCAAGGCTGGAGAAGGTGTCACTGCTGCTGACATCAAGAAGTTCGTTCTACTGGACTCTACTGCCAAAAATATCATCTGTGGTCATCTGACCAAAGGACAGTATGGCCGCATGAGTGCTTTGGAAACATCTAAGCTAGTCTGGGACTAGCTCTCCAAGGTCAACGAAGGCGTCTCAACCCAGAGAGATCAGAGAATCAGTGTCCTTCGCAACCTCTTCAACCGCTTCAAGAGAAATGACAATGAGAATGTCCAGCTCACATTTGATCGACTCACTGACATCACGAATGAGCTTCAAGCCCTTGGCGCTACTGAGATCACCAAGCATGAAGTCGTCAAGACACTACGGAGATCACTTGATAGTTTGTTTGACACCCTAGCCCTGATGATTCAAGAATGTCCTGATTTCAAGACACTCGATCCGTCTGACATACTTGAGAGGCTCAACACACATGAGTTTCAGCTTTCTGAGAAAAGAGATATCTACGGTCCTAACTATGGGCGAACTCGTGCCTTGAAGGCAAAAGCTGTCTCCTCATCTGAAGAAGAATCTGACAACAGTTCTGATGATCATGAAGACATTGGAAGGGAACTTGCTATGCTTGTGAAGAAGTTCCAAAAATTCACCAAGAAGAAAGGTTTCAGAAAGTCTTCATGATCAAGCTCAAGGAATGATGAAGCTTCTGCTCATGACTACAAGAAGAAAACATGTCACAAGTGCAAGAAACCTGGCCACTTCATCTCTGAGTGTCCTCAATGGGACAATGAGAACAAAAAGAAGAAGAAGAACAAGGAATATGACTCTGACGACAAGAAGAAGAAGAAATACTCAAAGTCTTCTTCAAAGTCTTCATCACACAAGAAGAGCTCATCTGGCAAGGCACGTGTGTTTGTTGGCAAGGAAATGGATTCAAAGGAGGAGTCCGCTTCTGAGGAGGCGGAGGTGGAGTCCGAGGAGGAGTCCGATTCTGGCATCGCAAGTCTAGCTACAACATACGTTGCCAAGTCCATCTTCAACACTGAAGACAATGACCTCATCACCGACACTGATGCAAATTACAAGGACTACTCCGCTCCTACCTACTGCTTCATGGCGCGCGGTGCCAAGGTAAACACACGCACTACTCACTATCAAACATCCAGTGACGATGACTCTGATTGTGGTTCAAAACCCAGCTACAAAACACTTGCTAAAATTGCAACTGAACAACAGAAAGCCATGGAACATATTCAAAAACTGTTAGACAAAAGCGATGATCTGTTAGGCGCTGAAATGACTCGATCTGAGTCCTTAATTGAAGACATAAAAAATCTTCATGTTAAGTATGAGGAACTTGAAAGTCGTCATGAAACGCTCTCAACAACTCATGAAAAGCTTTCCTATGATTATCTTCAAAGGAAGCAAGATCTTCAGAAATTGAGAGCGGCTCATGAAGATCTTCAAAAAGAAAACGAGTCACTTCGCGCCGAACAGATCAGCTCCGCTCAGGAAGGATTTGAACCACCATGTCTTAAGTGCATTGAGCGTGATAATGCTACTACTATTGCCGAATGTTCTACTGCTGCTACTATTGCAATATCTTCAACTGTTGATGTGGGAACTAACCCCTCTGCTGAGGATTCCACTGCTATTGCTGATGAGAATGCTAGGTTGAAGACATTGCTTGAAACAGGGATGTACAAAAGTCTTAAAGGGCATCAGACACTATGTGATGTCCTCAAAAAGTAGATCTTGAACCGAAACCCGAGGAAAGAGGGTGTTGGGTTTGTAAGGAAAATGAATACTGATGGCTCTTACTGGAAACCTGAGCAGTACCCCAAAACCACATGGGTTGCTGCAAAGGAATCTTCAGCAGATCTATCCAATCTATCTAGCTTCTCTTGTGCAAACCCCATTGTCATTGATGAATCCTTTGATGCAAACTATAAACTGTTTAAGAATCAGAATGGTGAAGTGTTTGCCAGGTACATTGGTACTAACTGCAGGAATGGACCACCTATGAAGAAGATCTGGGTTCCGAAAAAGTGTCTGGAGAATCTTCCTGTGAATTTCATCATGATACCACACGTGAAGAAGACAAACCTCAGACCATAGGCTTCATACGGTCCAAAGACTTCATACAGATAGAGGACTCACCTGAGTCACACTAACGCAAATGTTTTGCAGGGAAACCATACTCAGGCCTATGAATATGAGCGCGGTTCATCAAACCGCCATGTTCATAAGACCAAGAACTATTCTGCTTATTCTTATGAGTACTATTGTCCGCCTGCAAGACTTTTTGCTAGGGCTTCAAAGCCAAAGTTCTCAGATGCTACACTTAGAATTATTGCTTCTAAGCCACCCTTGAAGATGTGGGTGGCTAAGAAAGCTTAACTCTCTTTTGCAGGGAAAGGTCTCCAGCAGAAAACCAAAATCATCTGACGCTATTGCTGGGGACCTTAAACATCTTGTAGGGCGCAAGATCAAATGCCCAAATGGTCTTACTATGTACTTCGTTCCTGAATCGCTTGCTACTCTCCCTATCAGTCCTAATCTGGATCTAAGCTTTCATAACCCACTGGTTCGTCAAATGTTTTTGCTTCACAATTCTCTTCGTGAAGCCTATCCCCCTAACTGCACTGTAGGGTACGACACCAACGTCTTCAGAATGGATTATTGATAGTGGGTGTACCAATCACATGACTGGCAAAAGAAGCCTTCTTATGGACTCAACCTTACGTCCATCCGACAAGAGTCACATCACATTTGCTGACACTGGTAAAAGTAAGGTACTGGGTCTAGGTAGAGTTGCAATCTCAAAGGATCAACACATGGATAAAGTCATGCTTGTTGAATCCCTTGGCTTCAACTTAATGTCTGTCTCAATGCTTTGCGATTTGAACATGATCGTAATATTTGGAAAATATCGCTGCCTTGTACTAATGGAATCTGACAAATCTCTAGTGTTTGAAGGGTATCGGAAAGATGATTTGTACGTGGTAGATTTTTTGGCAGGACCACAGCTTGCTGTATGTCTTCTAGCAAAGGCTTCAGAATGCTGGCTCTGGCATCGGAGGCTAGGGCATGCTGGCATGAGGAACCTCCACACCCTTGCAAAGAAGAAGCATGTCATAGGCATCGAGGGCGTCAAGTTCAAGAAAGATCACTTATGCGGTGCCTGTGAAGCAGGGAAGATGACGAGGGCCAAACATCCCTCGAAGACAATCATGACAACCACTCGACCCTTCAAACTGCTACACATGGATCTTTTCGGTCCCACTCATTACTCAACTCTTACTACTACTGCTTGCCTCTATGGCTTTGTTAGTGTTGATGATTATTCTAGATATACTTGGGTGCACATAATCCTCTACAAGACTGAAGTGCAGGATGTCTTCAGACGCTTCGCCAATCGAGCAATGAACAACTATGGCGCCAAGATAAAGCACATCAGAAGTGACAATGGCACTGAATTCAAGAACACTGGCCTTGATACATATCTTGATACCTTGGGCATCACACATGAATTCTCAGCCCCGTACACGCCATAGCAGAATGGCGTCGTCGAACGCAAGAACAGAACACTCATTGAGATGGCCCGAACGATGCTTGATGAATACAAGACTCCAAGAAAACTCTGGCCTGAAGCCATTGATACTGCATGCCATACAATCAATCGTGTTTATCTTCACAAGCTTCTGAACAAGACATCTTATGAGCTCCTTACTGGCAAGAAGCCAAATGTCAGTTACTTTAGAGTATTTGGCGCCAGGTGCTGGATCAAGGATCCACATCACACTTCAAAATTTGCACCAAAAGCACATGAGGGTTTTATGCTTGGATATGGAAAGGATTCGCACTCCTACAGAGTCTTCAATCTCTTTCATTATAAAGTGGTTGAAATAGTGGATGTGCGGTTTGATGAGACTAACAGTTCACAAAGAGAGCACCTCCCAAATATGCTAGATGAAGTTCCATCCAGCGAATCAATCAAGCTTATGGGAACCGGAGAAATCATACCCTCTGAAGCTCAACCTGAAGAGGAACTTATCATCTCCGCACCTGATCAACCTGAAGACAATTCTCAGCCTGAAGACAATCCCACTAACAATGACAATGATCAGCAAGAGCAAAACCTTCGCCCTGTACATCCTCGTGTTGCCAATGAAGTGCAAATTGAGAGAATAATTGACAGCATCAATGCACCCGGTCCGCTCACTCGATCAAGGGCAACTCAGCTGGCAAATTTCTGTGGGCACTTTGCATTCGTCTCAATAACAGAACCCAAGAAAGTTGAAGAAGCCTTCATGGAACCTGAATGGATTCAAGCTATGCAAGAAGAGCTTCAACAGTTTGAGCTGAATAATGTATGGGAACTGGTTAAGCGTCCTGATCCTCGGAAGCACAACATAATAGGCACCAAATGGATATACTGCAACAAGCAAGATGAGCATGGTCAAGTTGTCAGAAACAAAGCTCGTCTCGTTGCTCAAGGATATACTCAAGTGGAAGGCATTGACTTCGATGAAACATTTGCTCCTATGGCTAGACTTGAAGCCATACACATACTGCTGGCCTATGCCAATCATCACAACATACTTCTATATCAAATGGATGTGAAGAGCGCCTTTCTCAATGGCAAGATTGAAGAAGAAGTGTATGTTGCACAACCGCCTGGCTTTGAAGATCCAAAACATCCTGACATGGTATACAAGCTCAACAAGGCACTGTATGGCCTCAAACAAGCCCCTCGGGCCTGAAGTACAGTGAAGAGTTTGGATATATGATGCAAGAGCAATATCAGATGTCCATGATGGGAGAGCTGAAGTTCTTCCTCGGTCTCCAAATACGACAGCAACGCAATGACATCTTCATATCTCAAGAGAAGTATCTCAAAGATTGCCTGAAGAAGTTCGGTATGCAAGACTGCAAAGGCTTCACGATGCCAATGCCAGCCAAGCATCATCTGGGTCCTGACGACAATGGTAAAGGGTTCGACCAAAAGGTATACCGCTCCATGATTGGTTCTTTGCTTTATCTATGTGCATCTAGGCTAGATATTACGCTTAGTGTTTGCATGTGTGTTCGATTCCAAGCGGCACCAAAGGAGTCGCATCACTTAGCTGTGAAGCGAATTCTTTGATATTTGGCTCACACCCCAACTCTAGGATTATGGTATTCAAAGGGCTCAGAGTTTGATTTGGTTGGATTCTCAGATGCTAATTATGCTGGTGACAAAGTGGATCGCAAGTCTACATCAGGCACATGTCACTTTCTGGGACGATCACTTGTATGTTGGTCTTCAAAGAAGTAGAACTGTGTATCTCTCTCCACTGCTGAATCTGAATACATTGCTGCTGGATCTTGCTGTGCTCAGCTTCTATGGATGAAGCAAACACTCAAGGACTATGGCATTCATCTGAAGAAAGTGCCACCCTACTGCGACAACGAAAGGGCCATCAAGATTGCCAACAACCCAGTTTAGCACTCGAAGACAAAGCACATTGAGATTCGTCATCACTTTCTCAGAGATCATGTTGTGAAGGAAGATATTGATATCATACACGTCAACACTGAAGAGCAATTGACAGATATCTTCACCAAGCCCTTGGATGAGAAGAGATTTTGCAAGTTACGGTGTGAGCTAAATATCCTGGAATCCTCAAATGTCCTGTGATCAGGCACACATCCTAACACTTATGCATATTGATGACTTAGATGTGCAACACACGAAGTAAAGTATATCTTCAATCAATGAAGACATACATTCTAAGTGTGAATACATTAATGTGGAATTTGATTTCAGAGCGCCACGATAATTGTGCGTCATGTCTGGGTCTAATACTTCCTATACGGTGGGTAACGCCACCACCAAATGTTCTGTTTGAAGTGTTTCACTCATGGCGTTACATTTGCTATGTCTTCACATTTGGTTTGGCTTCAACATCAACATATCTTCATGATTATATTCACTATGTTGATTATATATATATATATATATATATATATATATATATATATATGTATATATATACTAGTGTTCTGTCCTCTACAACATTCACTTATAGCTATGTCTTCTTGTTGAATCTTTTGAACTAAGTGAATGTGATCGGACCCTAACCTCTCTATGCTTTCTATCTCAAACTCTGTCTCTCCAAATCATATGCATTCTATTGAAACTGTTGAATGTCTTCTCTGCGTCCTTGTCAGCAGAAGATACAGAGACAACCATTAAGTCCGTTTTCAATGCTCATTCCTCCACCTGAAACCCGGAGAAGTGGGAACGACCACCCGACAATCCAGGCGTGCGTGGGACGTGGAACAAACCCCAATATGCTGCATGATGGCCACGTGTTCCTCAGATGCGAATCGCCATGGGCACCTGTGTAATAACGCAGTGCCGCCCCTGTACCTATAAATACACACCTCACAGCAGTCATTATCTCTTCTTCCACTCTCGCACGAACCCTAGTGCCACCGCTAGCCCTTGATGACGCCGGCGACGAAGCGCTTCACTGCCGCAACCTCTCCGATGCCGTCTTCACGCCGACCGCAGACCTCGTCTTCTCCGCCGTCGCCGTAGGTGTCCTCCGTCGCCAAGTTAGGGCACGGACGATCGAACTGCTCGGCCTCCTCTTCCACTCCGTCTAGAAGTTCTTCGTGTGGTAAATAAAACCTCCTTTTTACGGCCTCTTTGATCCTATAGCTTTATCACTTTCTACCATAAGCAGTTTCTATTCACACAAGTTGGATCTCTTTCATACTGCATCTCATAACATGCCTAGTATATTCACTTATGCTTCACAAAGTAGTTAGATTCCTCACTTGTACTGATCCATGGATTCGTACAAATCTGGAACCAACTCCTTATCTATGAGTGAATGTCTTCGCATGATGAGGTCAATGTCTTCTAAACTGATTTATCTTCAAAATCTTCTGAGAATGCATATGACCTCTTCCCCTTCCCTCGCACCTTAATGCTGTCACATGTACATGTCCGTGGGAGAATCCCTTGGTTCTCATAGTCTGCATTCATTTGCAGAATTCTTACAACATCACATAAATTCTCCCGAAGCCAGTTCCTGTTTGTCCAGCAAGCGAAAACCTTTGAAGCCTCTGAACATATTGAAGCCTTTCAGATTAAGGTTCATGGCTTCAGAAAAATCAGCAAGGAAGGGTGGCAGAAAGCGTCGAGGAGAAACATCAAGAGATCTGCCCGATGATCTCTCAGAGCTATACACGACAAATCCTGAAGAGGATTACAATCAGCGCAAGACGTGAATCCAATGGATTCGACGCTATTGGGTAGAACAGTGGTTCAAGTACAGATTTGTGACCAAGGAATATGCTGAAAAGAATGCCATCAAGCGACCATGGGGAGACACCCTCTACAAAAATCTTCAACCCAGGAACAGAGATGAAGCCATTGAACAAGGCTTCTATCCCTGCATGGTCCGTGGACCACAGCCTGCGGACGCTGACCCATCGTCCCTGTTATGGTGTCGTGATGACAATCTGTTTAAGCACAACTTCCAGTTTGCCCAGAACTCAGTGAAGCAGAACAAGAAGACTTTGGGTTTAGATTTCAACCCTGGTCCCTTTGCTCCCCGTGCCGATGGAACTCGCGAAGCTGAACCCAATCTTCTTGGGCCCTTCTACAACCTTGAAGGTCTCATCACTCACATCGTGGTTCAAGGGACAGCCGTGAATGAGCTTGCAGATGACGCTGAATCAGATGAAGCGTCTGCAGCGCCGAAGCCAAAGAAGCTGAAGCAGCCAAAAGCTTCAAAGCCGGCCTCTGCACCAAAAATCTCATGGGCGAAGCCACTGGCAACTGCACCTCCTGAAGACAATGTGCAGTCTGAAGATTTGTCACACATCTCCAAGCCCCAAAAGGTCAAGATGCCTCTGCCACACACTGGCCAACAGCTAACAGCTACTGCCATTCTGCGCAATGATGCCATTGATCTGTCAAGTGATGAAGATCTTGCAGATGACGCTCTTGAGCAACTCATCAAGAGCAAAAAAGAAGCAGAAATCTTCAATGATCTGCCTCTCTTTGATGTAACAATCATCCACAAATTTATTGATGAGTGGTTTGACACGTCAAACATCAGCTTCGAAGATCTGTAGCTACCCATTGGCCTTAGTGTCGCCTTCCATGGCGCCATTGCTTCAGAGCTAGCCCTCGCTCAGTGTATCGTCGAACTGAAGCAAAAGATTGACTATGAAAAGGCTCAGTTCAAGAAGCATATGGCCAAGCTCAGCGTGCAAGAGGTGAAAAACTTCAAGATTATGCTGCACGAGCTCAAAGAAGCCTTTCTCAAGAAACGCGCAGAAGCTCAGGGTTCTCGGGAGCGTATGAAGAGCCTGGCTGACAAGTTTGTGCAGGGCTACAACGAAGCCGAGAAGCGCAAGGCCCTTGGGCGTCCGGGCATTGATCCCAGGATGGCTGCTAAGCAGAAGAAGAAGCCCATTGTGACCGAACCTCTCGCACCAAGGCAGGAAGCAAATCCGATTGTCTTCCCAACTAGAATGACTGGCTCGAAGCCAAAAGGCCGGTCAACCGCTTCAGAGCTGAAGAAGACGAGGACTGCTGAGGCTGAAGCCAGGAAGAGGAAACATCCTGAAGCCTCTCCTACTGTCCCTCCAAGAAGAAGAGGAAGACCAAGAAAGAACGGGCTGCTCCCACAGAACCTTTGATTGTTGAACCCATTTCCATGGTTCGTCCTGACGCTGAACGCCAACTGACAATCCATGAGCCTGCTTTCACAGAGGCTCATGAAGCTGAAGACTTTCCAGCAGCTGATCCCATGGCTGCTGAAGACATTGGTCACCATGACCATGTAGAAGATGGTGCAGTCCTTCCTCAGCTCGAGCACAGCGAAATCATCAGCATTGGTCGTCCTCTGACGCCAATTGCTCAGGATGCTTCATGGGCTGATCGCCCACAAGAGGAAGAAGACTTTGAGGCCCAGCCAACTCTAACTACACAGGCGTCGCCTGCGTTGCGCAGGCTTCGCAAAGGACCAAGGCCTCCAGTCTCTGCGTCTGAAGCTAAAACTGCTGAAGACATTCCGGCTGCATCAGCAGATGAAGAAGTCCCACAAGCTGCTACTCCCCTGTCCCACCAAGAAGCGGTTCTCGAGGAGAACGTGATTGTGACTGACCCTTCAGCTCGTCAAGTGGAGGTTGAAAATCTTGAGGCTACCGCCACCAACACCACTGAAGCCACTGACGCTGTCATGGCTGAAGCTAATGTGGAGCCCTCACCAACAAAAGCACCAGAAGTCAGCGAAGCCACTGATCCCACTGCTTCTGTTCCCGCGCCTACTGCCGGTCCTCAGTTCGACTATCATGTTGAGCACAGGCCTCGGGTACAGAAGCCAATCCCAAGATTGCCCAGGTTCCTAGGTCCTGCATCAGCACCTGGATCCTTCAATATCAATGGCTTCAGAGCAGATAACACATTCTTCAATAGCTCCAGGAACCCCTACTCAAGGGAAAGAATATCATCTGATCGGTTCTGGAGCTATCCGCAGCGAAGCTATTACTCCTGCATTCTCTACAATCAAGGTCGCATCTTCCTACACAAGTGTCTTGACATTGAAGCAATAGCTGGTTTGCCCTGTCTGGAAGAAGCTCTGGATTGCTTCAAGGAGGTTGGATTGCTGCCATTCGTCACTGACCAAGAGCATTGGAATGAAGAGTTGCTGCTCCAATTCTATGCCACACTTCACATCCGCGGGTATAACAGAGATCCGAAGACTTGGGTCCTGTAGTGGATGACAGGAAACGTTCATCACGAAGCCAAAGCCTTTGACATCATTGAGCTCACTGGTCTACCCACTCCCGGCGATATCTACGAATCTGGCTGTCAACTTCACAGTGAAGCTGTGGAGAGCATCCTTCAGAAGCCTGAACCTAACATGAGTCAGATGCTCAGTATGATGAAGCCATTACCCCAAAATGCTGCATATCCCAAAGAGTTCTTTGTTGAAGACCTAGAGTATCTGCCAAGGACTATTTATCACATCATAAGGTGAACTCTCTGGCCCATCAAAGGGCACTCTCCACATGCCAAGCTGGAAGGTGCAATGAAGACTTTGGTCTTCTATATTCTCCATGGAAAATGCTTCAATGCACAGGACTTCTTCATTCGCCAACTTGCTGCATCAGGCTCTGATCTGTTTGGCTTGAAGTTCTATGCCCCATGGGTAATGCGACTAATCAAACTTCACTCCGCTATCTCATATCAGCCATCTGCTCGCAATCATCGGATTTTTCTGCCTGATGTGGATATGTCTATTGAAGCCATCTATCCTGAGCCTGCCAAGGAACCTCTAAGTCTTCAGAATGCAGAGCATCAAAGTTTTTCTCAGAACATTGAAGGAGTTGAAGCAGTCACTCGTGTGTATCCTTTGGCTGGCACTACACGTGCACCGCATCCTGCTCTCACTAAAGCCACTGACAGTACAACTGCCCCACGACCCAAGAAGCGCACTCGTGTTCTCAATGACCGAGAGCTTCTTGTGGCTCTCCATCAAAAACAGGATAGGCATCATGACTGGCTGAAGCGTCAAATGCAAAGCCTCTTGGTGGATGTTAATCGCATTCGCAATCTTGCCACCAAGAATGCCTTTGTTGCTCATGAAAGCTCTCGACGCACATGGAAATGGCTGACACTGATGTGTTCTAAAGAAGATCTTCAAGAGGATGGCTTCTCTAAGTGCTTCAAGTTTGACTCCACACCTCCCCGAAGGGCAGTGCTGCGATGAACTCCATCTCTTGAAGACTCTGAGTTCTCTTCCTCTGCTGCAACTGCAAATGCCAGAGTGATCGAGGATGACGACGATGCTACTTCACTGCGCCTCCTTCAGCATGCTTCGACACTGCTCCAAGCTCTTCTGCACCGCCGAACACCACCAATGACCCTGCTGCTTCACCTACTCTTCATGGGAACGAGTAGAGGCTCTATGTCTTCAAACCTTTTTGGTCCTTACTGACAAAAGGGGGAGAAGCATATGACTTTAATAGTCTTCAAGCGGGTCCATATGGGCGGGTGCTTCATATTTTGCTTCGTATTTACAACTCTCGTTTTGATACATTTGGTTCTTTGAGTTGTAACACTTAAACTCGATGATCGTCTGCTACCTATTTGCCATTTTGTGATGCGATGATAAATTCCGCATGTGCGACGATAAATTCCGCACTTAGATCATTTTGCAGACGTCCATTTTCCATTATGCATGTCATTATCTTCACATACCTTCGCATGCATAGTGGATTATCATCATAAGTTGAAGAGGATCTCCACAAGCACAACCTGCCATGTGCATTTGCATTCCAAAAGCAAACTACTTATATGCACATCTTCAGGGGGAGCCCTTCCAACTAATGAAGACAATTCCTTATCCTTTACAATTTCACATATTATATTCTCCATTGAAAACTTCAACTAGTTTGTCATCAATCACCAAAAAGGGGGAGATTGTAAGTGCATCTAGTGCCACCCCTAGTTGGTTTTGGAGTATTGACGACAAACCTAGTTGAGGGATTAATGTGTTTGTGAGAATTGCAGGATAACACAGGTAGAAGTCCCTCATTGATTCGGTTTTCCTACCAGAGATGACCCCTAAAAATGTATGAAGACATTGATGTCAAAGGTGGTATATGAAGATATTCACATTGAAGACTATGACAAGAGAAGACATCGCATGAAGCCTATGGAGCTCGAAGACTTAGATCTTTCGTAGTTCTTTTTCTTCTTCTTTGTTGAGTCATAGGAACCACTGTACTGTTAAGTGGGGTCCAAGAGAACCAGTCAGAATGGCTGAAGTGATGCTTAACCAAAACCTATGTCTTCGAGTGAAGACTATGAGAGCGAATCTTGTCCAGAGTCGGACAAGTCAGCTTTGCTTGTAGCCCAAGTAAAGTTGCCGTGTGAGTTTGAAATATGACCGTTGGAACACGTGTCAGTTCCTTAGTGACCCAGGGTCATTTCGGACAAATCAGGTCAGGTTGCCTAGTGGCTATAAATAGCCCACCCCCTACAACCATAAACGGTTGGCTGCTCAGAGTTAGTGTACGGCTTTTGTCGTTTGAGAGCAACCCACCTCGAAGCCTTTGAGAGAGAATTCCTTGCGAGGATAAAGCCCTAACCACCCAAAGCCAAAGAGAATTAGGCATCACTTAAGTCTTCTTGTCTGTGTGATCTGAACACTTATTACACTTGAGGACTGTGAATCCTCCAGTCGGTTAGGCGTCGCGTTCTGAGCATCCAAGAGACATTGTGGATCGTCGGTGAACGAAGTCTGTGAAGGTTTGGGAGTCTACCTTGAAGACTTACCAGAATGATTGGGCGAGGTCTGTGTGACCTTAGCTCAAGGGGAATACGGTGAGGACTGGGTGTCCTGAGCTGCGTGTTCAGGACTGGGTGTCCGGGACTGTGTGTCATCGGGTTTAAATACCTAGCCGCCCTAACCAGATGTATAGTTGTCACAACAACTGGAACTGGTCCAACAAATCATTGTCTTCAACGAGTCACTGGTTTCATCCTTCCCTTCTCTTTACTTACTGTTACTCCTTGTGAAGTCATTGTATGATTGCACTATCTTTTATCTTCACTGAGTGACTGCATGTTCTATTTGGCTTCTTAATATCTTCCTACCTGATCCTTACTACATTGCTGCTATTAGTCATTGTGCTTTCACTCCATTAATACTTGACTATGGTTTGCCTAGTGTAGTCTACCTTCCGCTGCAAGGTAATAGGTTTATTTCTATCGTTTGTCTTCATAACTTCCACGTTTTGAAGACTTTCATAAAAATCGCCTATTCACCCCCCCTCTAGTCGATATAACGCACTTTCAAGGGCAGTCAAACTCGTGCTTGGTAGTGGGTCGGTCCAGCAGTCGGACATGCTGGCTCTACAGCTACCTCGCTGGTTCATGCCGTGTTCACCATATAGCAAGTGCGGCCGCACTTCGACGCCCTAATGGCGGAAGAGCTACCAGCGCAGGAGGACCTGTGTTGCAACCTTCGTCTCCTCAACGAGCACCGGTGAACAAGCGAATGACAATGCCGTCGTGGACATATGGCCCTATGATCCTGGCTTCCCGAATGAGCAGCGGGCGCTGTATCAGACCATCCGTAGGGCCCGTGAGGCCCTCTCCATCGTCCTTCGAGTTGTTGCGCTTGCTGTGGCGCCGCTATCTCGCGTTGTCAACATGGTCAACAGACATGAGGATGAGGAGATGACTTTACTTGAAGAGGATGACAGTGGGGATCCACCAGGGCCATAGCCGCACGTAAGCAAGTGCCTCCTTATTAGTATATAAAACAATTTTTTTTTCTTCCTCCTGGTTTCCTGACATCAGGCTCCCACACCATTATCAACCTATATAGTCAATAAACGAGAGAATTGCACAAGAAGCGGCCGACAGCTTGGACCAAGCAGCTCGAGCAGTATTTGTGTTTTTGAGGTGTGAGCACTACAGAGTTTTTCTTGAGCGATGTTTAGCCTAGATATTAATTTTTCTCCTCTGAACAACAACAAAAACATCGCTGCGGCTGTTAACTGGGCGGGCTGTGGCCCGTCTAGCCCAGGCCAGATATCCAACCCAGATATTAATTTTTTTCAAGCTGAAAATGGCTAGCCCAGCTATACTTTTTTTAGGAATACCCGGGCAAGGTCAAGTTGTTATTCTCCGTCCCGCTGGGATGCAAATCTTTCCTAGGAGGGATGCATTAGGCTTGACAAGAAAATGGGCTTTAAGAAATAATAAATGGGATGTAATTATAAAAACTGAGCAATAATTATAAAAAATGCACCAAACACGTAATTACTTTATAAAATATTATTTTTGGGTATTGAAAAATTTAATTTCATTAATTTTTGCGAGTGCAATGTTTCGTTGGATTTTTACGTAATATAAGTTTATATTGAAATTGTATTTAATCTGACTAGAAATTTTGGGATAAAAATATTTCGGATCCCATCAAAATGTGGGAAATTTTATTGAATTCTGTTTTGAACGGTTGGTTGAAATTGGTTGTACTTTTAACAAACTGTAAATGGGCTGTAGTAAATTCTATTAGAATTCAAAAATTGGCTGCACATTCTTACAAATCTCAAATGGGCTATAAGTTCTCTGCCACACACTTGTGGCCTTACTAAGTTGACGCATCCCCTCAAAAAAAAAAGAGTTAACGCGTATGCAAGGCTTTGTCAACTTATAGTCAACACACGCTTCTAGCAGCAGTGGCCGTTGGATGTCCATCCAACGGATGCCATGCTTCTTCTTCAATCTCGGATATTCTAGCTTCACCCGCCCAAAAAATGATTCCTCCCCCTAACCATCTGGGATGCATCGCTTCGGAAGCTGACCTGTGGGCCTACTAAGTTGACGCGTACCAAGGGCTTTGTCAACTTAGTCAATATAAATGATTCTAACTATAGTGACCGTACGATGTCCATCCAACGACCGTCGTGCTTCTTCAACCTCTGGTCTTCCCGCTCCAGCCGCCCAAAGCAGCGCCGGTCGTGCCGCCTGCTGCTGCCTCCCGTGGCCGGCTGTGCTGCTGTGCAGGCCTCACCGCCCATACTACTCCCACCGCTGGCCAGGGCATCCCTCCACTCACCCACACCCCCTGTTATTCTACGGCAATGACAACCTCACACCGCAGCCGAACCAGTGAACCCTCGTACTCCTCTCCGCGTGGGCATCCACTGCCGTGTCTTCCCCAGCTCCGCATCGTCCCCTTCCTAGGCCTCGTCGTCGTCCACCGCCCTGGTGCTTTCGGCGCGGCATGGTCAACATGGTCAAGGAACGACTTCCATCAGAAGAGTACTGTACGTGGAGAGGCTGACAGCTGGGTCCACGGCAGCCGCAAGGAAGTGCCTCCTTATTACGCGGAAAATAATTATTCCTCCACCTGACAGCGGGGACCCACCGGACGGGCCACCGTATTTCGCGAAAAAAGCATTTCCCCCTGACTGCTGGGACCCACCGGACGGGCCAACGTATTTCATGAAAACAATGTTCCCCCCGCTGTCAGCTCAGGCCCATTGGAGGTGCCTCCTTATTACGCACAAAAAAATGAATACTCCCCCTGCTAGTTGGGACCCACCTTGGTGGGAGGCTGACTTGTGGGCCTACTAAGTTGACGGGGACGGAGTGCTTTGTCAACTTAGTCAATATGAACGATTCTAGCTCCAGTGACCGTACGATGTCCATCCAACGGCCATAGTGCTTCTTCAACCTCTGGTCTTGTTGCTCTAGCCGCCCAAAGCAGCGCGAGTCGTGCCGCATGCTCCTACCTCCCGTGGCCGGCTGTGCTTCCCCGGAGGCCTCACCGCCCCTACTATTCCCACCGCTGGCCAGGCCATCCCTCTACTCACCCACATCCCCTGTTATTCTGCGGCGACAGCAGCCTCACATCGCAGCGAACCAGTGAACCCTCGTACTCCTCTACGCGTGGGCATCCACTGTCGCGTCTTCCCCGGTTCCGCGTCATCCCCTTGCTAGACCTCGCCGTCGTCCACCACCCTGGTGCTCTCTACACGGCGTGGTCAACATGGTCAAGGAACGGCTTCCATCGGACGTGGACTTTACGTGGAGAGGCTGACAGCTGGGTCCACGGCTGCAGCAAGGAAGTGCCTCCTTATTACGCGCAAAATAATTATCCCTCCACCTGACAGCGGGGACCCACCGGACGGGCCACCGTATTTCGCGAAAAAAACATTTCCCCTTGACTACTGGGACCCACTAGCTACATCTTCGCACGCAAGGAAGTGTGTCTGGGCAAAAAAAAACGGATTCGCCCCCTGACTGCTGGGACCCACCAGCTACATCTTCGCTCGCAAGGAAGTGCCTGACAGTCGGGACCCACCTGGTCGAATCGTACGTAGTGTTGTCATTCTGGTCGCGAACGTGTACATACATACTGGTTGATGTAGAGGCGCGCACGTGTCGTAGTAGAGGCGCGCACGTAGCATGTACATGTACGTACAGCGGCCAATGTGCAAGAAAGAAAATACGGCCACGTACGTACATACGGGCAGGGTCTCGAATGCCTACTCGCGCATACGTATGGCCAGGGCTCGTGTACATGGCTGGGTCGGAATGGAGAAACATCGTCGTCGTCGTGTTCATGGGGAGCCAACCGGCTGGGTCAGAACGGAATGCGTCGTCGTGTTCGTCGGGAGGGCTTGGATGGAACAGCCGATGGAAACGAGGCCTGGCGTACCACAGAATGGAGGAAACGGCCTTATGTTGGCCACGTTCGAAACGGGATCATATTCATCGGGAGGGGTCTGGCATACCGCAAAACGGAGGAAACGGACCTCCTACGGTCGAAACGGGGGTCCTGTTGATCGGGAGGGGTGTGGCGTACCGCAAAATGGAGTAAACAGACTTGTGTTGGAGCGCTACGGTCGAAACGGGGGTCCTGTTCATCGGGAGGGGTGTGGCGTACCGCAAAACGGGACTCCACGGGATACTGTTCATCTCCACCGTCGACCCCCTCTAGCCTCCACGGGCTACTGTTCATCCACCGTCGACCTCCTCCAGCCTTCACCTGCGAATGTTCATCCACGGGCTCCTGTTCATCCAGCCTCCACTGCGCGCTACTCCACCTGCTACTGTTCAACCAGCCCTCTCCACGGGCTCCTGTTCAACCACCCCTCCACGGGCCACTGTTCATCCTGCCCTCCACTGTCTATTGTTCATCCTGCCCTCCACGGGGTGGTCCTGTTCATCCTGCCCTCCATGGGGTCCTGTTCATCCAGCCCCAACCGGCTCGATCGATCGGGGTATTGTTCATCCAGAGGCAACACCACAGGTTCCTGTTCATCCATCCCCACCGGGACTGTTCATCCACCCCCACAACGCTCACTGTTCATCCAGAGGCAGCATTGATCGGCTTCAGTTAGTAGCAGTAGCGAAGGAATCGCTCGATCGGGTTCAGTTAACAGCCATTGATTGATCGCTCGGGTTCAGTAACGCGTAGCCTGCAGTGCAATCGCTCGGGTTCAGTTAGAGCCCAACGCCTCGCTCGGGTTCAGTTAGAGCCCAACACCTCATACCCACGCGCATGCGTGTACGAGAGAAACGCGCATCGCTCGGCCCCGACCACCCACCGTAACCGGGAACACCCTGATATTTTCCTCGCCCTCGCTTCCACCATAGTTTTTTCCGTCATGGATGGCCCAAAGAATTCATGCAGCCGCGTCTCCGGCCCGCCCAGGACGAAAAGCCCATTTTCTGTCATGATTTTTTGTCATAGAAGTAGGACCCCACCACATCTATGATGATACCGGGTTTTGTCACAATTATCGTCATAGAAGTGTCATAAGTATGACAGAAAAAAATTGTTCGGCCCAAAATGTCACGGATGTGTCTTTTTTTTGTTGTGGAATGACCTGAAACTTCACGGAGAATATTTTTGGAATAAAAAATACTAGTGAAAGAATCAACACCAAGGGGCCCACACCCTGTCCACGAGGGTGGAGGGCGCGCCCACCCCCTGGGGCACGCCCCCTGCCTCATGGGCCCCCTAAGGCTCCACCGACCTCAACTCCAACTCTCTATATTCACGTTCGGGGAGAAAAAAATCAGGGAGAAGGATTCATCGCGTTTTACGATACGAAGCCGCCGCCAAGCCCTAATCTCTCTCGGGAGGGCTGATCTAGAGTCCGTTCAGGGCTCCGGAGAGGGGAATCCGTCGCCATCGTCATCATCAACCTTCCTCCATCACCAATTTCATGATGCTCACCGCCATGTGTGAGTAATTCCATCATAGGCTTGCTGGACGATGATGGGTTGGATGAGATTTATCATGTAATCGAGTTAGTTTTGTTAGGGTTCTATTATGTTCTGAGATTGATGTTGCTATGACTTTGCTATGCTTAATGCTTGTCACTAGGGCCCGAGTGCCCTGATTTCAGTTATGAACCTATTATGTTTTCATGAATATATGTGAGTTCTTGATCCTATCTTACAAGTCAATAGTCACCTACTATGTGTTATGATCCGGTAACCCCGAAGTGACAATAATCGAGACCACTCCCGGTGATGACTTTAGTTTGAGGAGTTCATGTATTCACCAAATGTTAATGCTTTGTTTCGGTACTCTATTAAAAGGAGGCCTTAATATCCATAAGCACATATTTCCCACTGCCACGGGAGGGTAGGACAAAAGATGTCATGCAAGTTCTTTTCCATAAGCACATATGACTATATTCGGAATACATGCCTACATTACATTCATGAACTGGAGCTAGTTATGTGTCACCCTATGTTATAAATGTTGCATGAGGAATCGCATCCGACATAATTATCCATCACTGATCCAATGCCTACGAGCTTTTCACATATTGATCTTTGCTTAGTTACTTCTCCGTTGCCACTGTTACGATTACTACAAAAACCACTACTGTTACTTTTGCCACCGTTATCGTTACTTCCATACTACTTTGCTACTAAATACTTTGCTGCAGATATTAAGTCTTTCAGGTGTGGTTGAATTGACAACTCAACTGCTAATACTTGAGAATATTCTTTGGCTCCCCTTGTGTCGAATCAATAAATTTGGGTTGAATACTCTACCCTCGAAAACTGTTGCGATCCCCTATACTCGTGGGTTATCAAGACTATTTTCTGGCGCCATTGCCGGGGAGCATAGCTCTATTCTTTGAGTCACTTGGGATTAATATCTGTTGATCACTATGAGGAACTTCAAAGACGAAAAAAACAAGATTTATCCCTCAACTACGAGGGTAAGTAAGGAACTGTCATCTAGCACTACACTTGATTCACCTTCTATTTTGAGTAAACTTGCGACACCTAAACCTACTCCTGCTAGTGATTCTGATATGTCGCATGTTATTGATGATGCTACTTCTGCTATGCATGATGCTTATGATCAAACTACTTCTATGCTTGATAATACTGTGCCATTAGGTGAATTTCTTGATGAACAACTTGCTAGGGTTAGAGAGAATGAAATTATTGAAACTGATAATGCTGATGAAAGTGATGATGAAGATTCTCCCCCTAGATATGAATTGTCTGATGTGCCTGAGGGTTATGTTATGGATGAAGAAACTGCTAGAGATTTTTTAGCTTGCAAAGATAGATATGATCTTAAGAAACTGTTAGCTAAACTGAAAGAAAAATCTTTGAATGCTAGAATGAAGTATGACCCTGCTTTTGCTACTTCACCTATCTGTATTTCTGATAATGATTATGATTTCTCTGTCGATCATGAGTTGATTACTTCGGTTGAATATGATCCTTTTTATGGCTATGAATCTGAAACTGTTATGGCACATTTTACTAAATTAAATGACATAGCCACCCTATTTACTCATGAGGAAAAAATCTTTACTACTATATCCTTAAGTTATTTCCGTTCTCATTAAAGGGTGATGCTAAAATATGGTTTAATTCTCTTGATCCTGGCTGTGTGCGTAGTCCCCAGGATAAGATTTATTACTTCTCTGCTAATATTTCCCCGCTCATAAGAAACAAGCCACCTTAAGGGAAATATATAATTTTGTGCAAATTAAAGAAGAGAGTCTCCCACAAGCTTGGGGGAGGCTTCTCCCATTACTTAATGCTTTGCCTAATCATCCTCTCAAGAAAAATTAAATACTTGATATCTTTTATAATGGACTAACCGATGCTTCCAGAGACCACCTGGATAGTTGTGCTGGTTGTGTTTTTAGGGAAAGAACTGTTGATCAAGCTGAATTGCTATTGAATAATATGTTGAGTAATGATAATGATTGGACACTTCCTGAACCAACTCCTAAGCAAACTCCAAAGAAAAGGGGTATTCTATTTCTCAGTCCTGAAGATATGCAATAGGCAAAGAAATATATGAAAGAAATGGGTACTAAAGCTGAAGATGTTAAGAATTTACCACCTATTGAAGAAATACATGGTCTGGATAACCCGACACAGGTAGTAAAGGTAAATTCTCTCTATAGATTTGATGAAGGTGATATTCCTCGTAATAAGTCTGCTAGCCAATGCTTGGATGAGTTTGATAATTTTATTGTTAAGCAAGAAAACTTCAATGCTTATGTTGGTAGAAAATTAAACGTAATGCTTATATGATTGAACACTTGAGTGATTATATGTCTAGGGTTAAAGGTGACTTTAAACTTATTAGTAAACATGCTTATATGGTTACCACTCAAGTAGAACAAGTTCTTAAAGCTCAGAATGATTTTCTCAATGAATTAAATAATAAGAAAAATGATAATGCTGTTAGAGTTGTGACTAGAGGGGGTAAATGAAGGAAATATGCCCTAGAGGCAATAATAAAGTTATTATTTATTTCCTTATATCATGATAAATGTTTATTATTCATGCTAGAATTGTATTAACCAGAAACATAATACATGTGTGAATACATAAACAAACAGAATGTCACTAGTATGCCTCTACTTGACTAGCTCGTTGATCAAAGATGGTTATGTTTCCTAGCCATTGACATGAGTTGTCATTTGATTAACGGGATCACATCATTAGGAGAATGATGTGATTGACTTGACCCATTCTGTTAGCTTAGCACATGATCGTTTAGTATTCTGCTATTGCTTTCTTCATGACTTATACATGTTCCTATGACTATGAGATTATGCAACCCCCGTCTACCAGAGGAACACTTTGTGTGCTACCAAACGTCACAACGTAACTGGGTGATTATAAAGGTGCTCTACAGGTGTCTCCGAAGGTACTTGTTGGGTTGGCGTATTTCAAGATTAGGATTTGTCACTCTGATCTCTGGGCCCACTCGGTAATACACATCACTATAAGCATTGCAAGCATTGCAACTAATGAGTTAGTTGCGGGATGATGTATTACAGAACAAGTAAAGAGACTTGCCGGTAACGAGAATGAACTAGGTATTAAGATACCGACGATCGAATCTCGGGCAAGTAACATATCGATGACAAAGGAAACAACGTATGTTGTTATGCGGTTTGACCGATAAAGATCTTCGTAGAATATGTAGGAGCCAATATGAGCATCCAGGTTCTGCTATTGGTTATTGACCGGAGACATGTCTCGGTCATTTCTACATAGTTCTCGAACCCGTAGGGTCCGCACGCTTAAAGTTCGATGACGGTTATATTATGAGTTTACGTGTTTTGATGTACCGAAGGAAGTTCGGAGTCCCGGATGTGATCACAGACATGACGAGGAGTCTCGAAATGGCCGAGACATAAAGATTGATATATTGGAAGCCTATATTCGGATATCGGAAGTGTTCCGGGTGAAATCGGGATTTTATCGGAGTACCGGGAGTTACCGGACCCCCTCGGGGGTTTAATGGGCCAAGATGGGACTTAGTGGAGAAGAGGAGGGGCGGCCAAGGCAGGCCGCGCGCCCCCTCTCCCTCTAGTATGAATTGGACAAGGAGGGGGGGGGGGCGGCGCCCCCCTTTCCTTCCTCTCTCCCTCCTCCTTCCCCCTTCTCCTACTCCAACTAGGAAAGGAGGGAGTCCTACTCCCGGTGGGAGTAGGACTCCTCCCTGGCGCGCCTCCTCCTGGCCGGCCGCCTCTCCCCCCTTGCTCCTTTATATATGGGGGCAGGGGGCACCTCTAGACACAACAATTGATCTCTTGGATCTCTTAGCCGTGTGCGGTGCCCCCCTCCACCATAGACCACCTCGATAATATCATAGCGGTGCTTAGGCGAAGCCCTGTGTCGGTAGAACATCATCATCGTCACCACGCCATCGTGCTGAAGGAACTCTCCCTCAAAGCTTGGCTAGATCGGAGTTCGAGGGACGTCATCGAGCTGAATGTGTGCTGAACTCGGAGGTGTCGTACGTTCGGTACTTGATCGGTCGGATTGTGAAGACGTACGACTAAATCAACCGTGTTGTGCAAACGCTTCCGCTTTCGGTCTACGAGGGTATGTGGACAACACTCTCCCCTCTCGTTGCTATGCATCACCATGATCCTGTGTGTGCGTAGGAATATTTTTGAAATTACTATGTTCCCCAACAGTGGCACCCAAGCCAGGTTTTATGCGTAGATGTTATATGCACGAGTAGAACACAAGTGAGTTGTGGGCGATATAAGTCATACTGCTTACCAGCATGTCATACTTTGGTTCAGCAATATTGTTGGATGAAGCGGCCCGGACCGACATTACGCGTACGCTTACGCGAGACTGGTTCTACCGACGTGCTTTGCACATAGGTGGCTGGCGGGTGTCAGTTTCTCCAACTTTAGTTGAACAAAGTGTGGCTATGCCCGGTCCTGTAGAAGGTGGTTAAAACAACACTAACTTGACACACTATCATTGTGGTTTTGATGCGTAGGTAATAACGGTTCTTGCTCAGCCCATAGCAGGCACATAAACTTGCAACAACAAAGTAGAGGATGTCTAACTTGTTTTTGCAGGGCATGTTGTGATGTGATATGGTCAAGGCATGATGCTATATTTTATTGTATGAGATGATCA
Source organism: Triticum dicoccoides (assembly GCF_002162155.2). Lineage (NCBI taxonomy): Eukaryota > Viridiplantae > Streptophyta > Magnoliopsida > Poales > Poaceae > Triticum > Triticum dicoccoides. The sequence goes on along the minus strand of NC_041384.1, from coordinate 612,032,604 downwards.
TGTTTTGTAACCGAGTTATCGGCAACTAGCAGGAGCCATATGGTTGTCGCTTTATTGTATGCAATGCAATTGCCCTGTAATGCTTTACTTTATCACTAAGCGTTAGCGATAGTCATAGAAGCATAAGTTGGCGAGACGACAACGATGCTACGATGGAGATCAAAGTGTCGTGTCGGTGACAATGGTGATCATGACGGTGCTACGGAGATGAAGATCACAAGCACAAGATGATGATGCCCATATCATATCATTTATATTGATTGCATGTGATGTTTATCTTTTATGCATCTTATCTTGCTTTGATTGACGGTAGCATTATAAGATGATCTCTCACTAAATTATCAAGGTATAAGTTTTCTCCCTGAGTATGCACCGTTGCGAAAGTTCTTCGTGCTGAAACACCACGTGATGATCGGGTGTGATAGGCTCTGCGTGTGCAAAATAGTTGCACACACGGAATACTCAGGTTAAACTTGACGAGCCTAGCATATGAAGATATGGCCTCGGAACACTAAGACCGAAAGGTCGAGCGTGAATCATATAGTAGATATGATCAACATAGTGATGTTCACCATTGAAACTACTCCATCTCACGTGATGATCGGACATGGTTTGGTTGATTTGGATCACGTGATCACTTAGAGGATTAGAGAGATGTCTATCTAAGTGGGAGTTCTTAAGTAATATGATTAATTGAACTTAAATTTATCATGAACTTAGTACCTGATAGTATTTTGCTTGTCTATGTTTATTGTAGATAGATGGCCCGTGCTGTTGTTCCGTTAAATTTTAATGCGTTCCTTGAGAAAGCAAAGTTGAAAGATGATGGTAGCAATTACACGGACTGGGTCCGTAACTTGAGGATTATCCTCATTGCTGCACAGAAGAATTACGTCCTGGAAGCACCGTTGGGCGCCAGGCCTACTGCAGATGTTGCTGATAATGTTAAGAACATCTCGCAGAGTAAAGCTGATGACTACTCGATAGTTCAGTGTGCCATGCTTTACGGCTTAGAACCGAGACTTCAACAACGTTTTGAACGTCATGGAGCATATGAGATGTTCCTGGAGTTGAAGTTAATATTTCAAGAAAATGCCCGGATTGAGAGATATGAAGTCTCCAATAAGTTCTATAGCTGCAAGATGGAGGAGAATAGTTCTGTCAGTGAACATATACTCAAAATGTCTGTGTGTCATAATCACTTGACTCAACTGGGAGTTAATCTTCCTGTTGATAGTGTCATTGACAGAGTTCTTCAATCACTGCCACCAAGCTACAAAAGCTTCGTGATGAACTATAATATGCAAGGGATGAATAAGACAATTCCCGAGCTCTTCGCGATGCTAAAGGCTGCGGAGGTAGAAATCAAAAAGGAGCATCAAGTGTTGATGGTCAACAAGACCACTAGTTTCAAGAAAAAGGGTAAAGGGACGAAGAAGGGGAACTTGAAGAAGAACAGCAAACAAGTTGCTGCTCAAGTGAAGAAACCCAAGTCTGGACCTAAGCCTGAAACTGAGTGCTTCTACTCCAAACAGACTAGTCACTGGAAGCGGAACTGCCCCATGTATTTGGCGGATAAGAAGGATGGCAAGGTGAACAAAGGTATATGTGATATACATGTTATTGATGTGTACCTTACTAATTCTCGCGGTAGCACCTAGGTATTTGATACTGGTTCTGTTGCTAATATTTGCAACTCGAAACAGGGACTATGGATTAAGCGAAGATTGGCTAAGGACGAGGTGACGATGCGCGTGGGAAATGGTTCCAAAGTCGGTGTGATCGCGGTCGGCACGCTACCTCTACATCTACCTTCGGGATTAGTTTTAGACATGAATAATTGTTATTTGGTGCCAGCGTTGAGCATGAACATTATATTTGGGTCTTGTTTGATGCGAGACGGTTATTCATTTAAATCAAAGAATAATGGTTGTTCTATTTATATGAGTAATATCTTTTATGGTCATGAACCCTTGAAGGGTGATCTATTCTTATTGAATCTCGATAGTAGTGATACACATATTCATAATATTGAAGCCAAAAGATGCAGAGTTGATAATCATAGTGCAACTTATTTGTGGCACTGTCGTTTAGATCATATTGGTGTAAAGCGCATGAAGAAACTCCATACTGATGGACTTTTGGAACCACTTGATTATGAATCACTTGGTACTTGTGAACCGTGCCTCATGGGAAAGATGACTAAAACACCATTCTCCGGAACTATGGAGCGAGCAACAGATTTGTTGGAAATCATACATACAGATGTATGTGGTCCGATGAATGTTGAGGCTCGCGGCGGGTATTGTTATTTTCTCACCTTCATAGATGATTTAAGAAGATATGGGTATATCTACTTAATGAAACATAAGTCTGAAAATTTTGAAAAGTTCAAAGAATTTCAGAGTGAAGTTGAAAATCACCGTAACAAGAAAATAAAGTTTCTACGATCTGATCGTGGAGGAGAGTATTTGAGTTACGAGTTTGGTCTGCATTTGAGACAATGCGGAATAGTTCCGCAACTCACACCACCCGGAACACCACAGCGTAATGGTGTGTCCAAACGTCGTAATCGTACTTTACTAGATATGGTGCGATCTATGATGTCTCTTACTGATTTACCGCTATCATTTTGGGGTTATGCTTTAGAGACGATTGCATTCACGTTAAATAGGGCACCATCAAAATCCGTTGAGACGACGCCTTTTGAAATGTGGTTTGGCAAGAAACCAAAGTTGTCGTTTCTTAAAGTTTGGGGCTGCGATGCTTATGTGAAAAAACTTCAACCTGATAAGGTCGAACCCAAATCAGAGAAATGTGTCTTCATAGGATACCCAAAGGAAACTGTTGGGTACACCTTCTATCACAGATCTGAAGGCAAAACTTTTGTTTCTAAATTTGGATCCTTTCTATAGAATGAGTTTCTCTCGAAAGAAGTGAGTGGGAGGAAAGTAGAACTTGATGAGGTAACTATACCTGCTCCCTTATTGGAATGTAGTTCATCACAGAAACCAGTTCCTGTGACACCTACACCAATTAGTGGGGAAGTTAATGATGATGATCATGAAACTTCAGATCAAGTAGTTACTGAACCTCGTAGATCAACCAGAGTGAGATCCGCACTAGAGTGGTATGGTAATCCTGTTCTGGAGGTTATGTTGCTGGACCATGACAAACCTACGAACTATGAAGAAGCGATGGTGAGCCCAGATTCCGCAAAATGGCTTGAGGCCATGAAATCTGAGATGGGATCCATGTATGAGAACAAAGTGTGGACCTTGGTTGACTTGCCGATGATCGTCAAGCCATTGAAAATAAATGGATCTTCAAGAAGAAGACTGACGCTGACGGTAATGTTACTGTCTATAAAGCTCGACTTGTTGCAAAAGGTTTTCGACAAGTTCAAGGGATTGACTATGATGAGACTTTCTCACCCGTAGCCATGCTTAAGTCTGTCCGAATCATGTTAGCAATTGCTGCATTTTATGATTATGATTATGAAATTTGGCAAATGGATGTCAAAACTGCATTCCTGAATGGATTTCTGGAAGAAGAGTTGTATATGATGCAACCGGAAGGTTTTGTCGATCCAGAGGGAGCTAACAAAGTGTGCAAGCTCCAGCGATCCATTTATGGACTGGTGCAAGCCTCTCGGAGTTGGAATAAACGTTTTGATAGTGTGATCAAAGCATATGGTTTTATACAGACTTTTGGAGAAGCTTGTATTTACAAGAAAGTGCGTGGGAGCTCTGTAGCATTTCTGATATTATATGTCGATGACATATTGCTGATTGGAAATGATATAGAATTTCTGGATAGCATAAAGGGATACTTGAATAAGAGTTTTTCAATGAAGGACCTCGGTGAAGCTGCTTATATATTGGGCATCAAGATCTATAGAGATAGATCAAGACGCTTAATTGGACTTTCACAAAGCACATACCTTGACAAAGTTTTGAAGAAGTTCAAAATGGATCAAGCAAAGAAAGGGTTCTTGCTTGTGTTACAAGGTGTGAAGTTGAGTAAGACTCAATGCCCGGCCACTATAGAAGATAGAGAGAAGATGAAAGATGTTCCCTATGCTTCAGCCATAGGCTCTATCAAGTATGCAATGCTGTGTACCAGACCTGATGTGTGCCTTGCTATAAGTTTAGCATGGAGGTACCAAAGTAATCCAGGAGTGGATCACTGGACAGCGGTCAAGAACATCCTGAAATACTTGAAAAGGACTAAGGATATGTTTCTCGTTTATGGAGGTGACAAAGAGCTAGTCATAAATGGTTACGTTGATGCAAGCTTTGACACTGATCCGGGCGATTCTAAATCGCAAACCGGATACGTGTTTGCATTGAACGGTGGAGCTGTCAATTGGTGCAGTTTTAAACAAAGCGTTGTGGCGGGATCTACGTGTGAAGCGGAGTACATAGCTACTTCGGAAGCAGCAAATGAAGGAGTCTGGATGAAGGAGTTCATATCCAATCTAGGTGTCATACCTAGTGCATCGGGTCCAATGAAAATCTTTTGTGACAATACTGGTGCAATTGCATTGGCAAAGGAATCCAGATTTCACAACTGAACCAAGCACATCAAGAGACGCTTCATCTCCATCCGGGATCAAGTCCAGGTGGGAGACATAGAAATTTGCAAGATACATACGGATTTAAATGTTGCAGACACATTGACTAAGCCTCTTCTACGAGCAAAACATGATCAGCACCAAGACTCCATGGGTGTAAGAATCATTACTGTGTAATCTAGATTATTGACTCTAGTGCAAGTGGAAGACTAAAGGAAATATGCCCTAGAGGCAATAATAAAGTTATTATTTATTTCCTTATATCATGATAAATGTTTATTATTCATGCTAGAATTGTATTAACCGAAAACATAATACTTGTGTGAATACATAAACAAACAGAATGTCACTAGTATGCCTCTACTTGACTAGCTCGTTGATCAAAGATGGTTATGTTTCCTAGCCATTGACATGAGTTGTCATTTGATTAATGGGATCACATCATTAGGAGAATGATGTGATTGACTTGACCCATTCTGTTAGCTTAGCACATGATCATTTAGTATTCTGCTATTGCTTTCTTCATGACTTATACATGTTCCTATGACTATGAGATTATGCAACCCCCGTCTACCAGAGGAACACTTCGTGTGCTACCAAATGTCACAACGTAACTGGGTGATTATAAAGGTGCTCTACAGGTGTCTCCGAAGGTACTTGTTGGGTTGGCATATTTCGAGATTAGGATTTGTCACTCCGATTGTCGGAGAGGTATCTTTGGGCCCACTGGTGCCGTATGTTCGGTACTTGATTGGTCGGATCGTGAAGATGTACGACTACATCAACCGCGTTGTGCAAACACTTCCGCTTTCGGTCTACGAGGGTATGTGGACAACACTCTCCCCTCTAGTTGCTATGCATCACCATGATCTTGTGTGTGCGTAGGATTTTTTTGAAATTACTACGTTCCCCAACAGTAAAATGACTCAGGAACCTTTGTATCCTGAGGGCCACCCTAAGAGAATTGAGCAAGATTCTCATAGAACTAATGTTGATGCACCTAGTTCTTCTAAGAAGAAGAAAAAGAAAAATGATAGGACTTTGCATGCTTCTCGTGAACCTGTTGTTGACACACCTGAGAATCCCAATGATATTTCTATTTCTGATGCTGAAACACAATCTAGTAATGAACATGAACCTAATGATAATATTAATGATGATGTTCATCTTGATGCTCAACCTATCAATACCAATGATGTAGAGATTGAACCTGATGTTGATCTTGATAACCCACAATCAAAGAATCAACATTATGATAAGAGAGACTTCGTTGCTAGGAAGCACGGTAAAGAAAGAGAACCATGGGTTCAGAAACCCATGCCTTTTCCTCCTAAACCATCCAAGAAAAAGGATGATGAGGATTTTGAGCACTTTGCTGAAATGATTAGACCTATCTTTTTTGCGTATGCGTATGACTGATATGCTTAAAATGAATCCTGATGCCAAGTATATGAAAGATATTATTACAAATAAAATAAAGATACCGAAAGCTAATATTTCCACCATGCTAGCTATTTATACTTTTAAAGGCGGAATACCCAAGAAACTAGGAGATCCAGGAGTACCAACTATACCACGCTCCATTAAAAGAAACTATGTTAAAACTGCTTTATGTGATCTTGGAGCCGGTGTTAGTGTTATGCCTCTCCTTTATATCGTAGACTTGATTTGAATAAGTTGACACCTACTGAAATATCTTTGCAAATGGTCGATAAATCAACTGCTATACCAGTCGGTATTTGCGAGGATGTGCCTGTTGTGGTTGCAAACTTTACTATTTCAACGAACTTTGTTATTCTTGATATTCCCAAGGACGATAGTATGTCGATTATCCTTGGTAGACCCTTTTTGAATACTGCAGGGACTGTTATTGATTGCAACAAAGGCAATGTCACTTTTCATGTTAATGGTAATGAGCATACGGTACACTTTCTGACAAAACAACCTCAAGTCCACAGTATCAATTCTATTGGAAAAATTCCAACGATTATTATTGGAGGTTTTGAATTTCCTCTTCATACTGTCAAGAAGAAATATGATATTCTTATTGTTGGGGATGTGCATATCCCCGTTGAGGTAACCTAGTGTTATTCAAAAATTCTCCGGTTTCATGAGATTCGGAAAGAGTTTGTTAACAAGACTTGATCAACCTTGTTAGTGGATTCCTTTTGATGAGCATGAGATGGATGAAGTTAGAAAGCACAACTCTCTATACCCTCCTTTTACTTTCTGTTATTTACATTAAATAAAGCAAAAATAGTATTTTCTGTCTGTTTTCTGAATTATCCTTGGAATAAAAAAGTACCCCGAAAATAAAAGTTCTCCAATTGTCCTAAAAATGAAATATGATTTATTCTAGAATATTTAAGAATTATTGGCACTAAGAACACACCAGGGGGCCACACCACCTAGCCACGAGGATCCAAGGCGCACCCACCCCCCGGAGCACGCCCCCTACCTCGTGGACCCCATGTGGTCCCCCTCCACTTATTCCTGCACCCACACACTTCGTCTTCCTCCAGAAAAAATCATCCCACAACTCAAACCCGTGTTCTAGCTCATCTTGCTGCCATTTTCGACCACCTTGCTCAAAGCTCCATTCACAAAACTGCTTTGGGGGATTGTTCTTCGGTACGTGACTCCTCCAATGGTCCAATTAGTTTTTGTTCTAGTGCTTTATTTATTGCAAATTTTTGCTTCTTAGGTGACCTGTTCTTGAGCTTGCATGTCAAATTTATGTGGTCAAAAGTAGTTTTAATGCATGATATGGCCTCGAGGCACTTGTGGGAGTGGTTGCTATCAATCTTGTTAAGTTTGGTTCACTTTTATTTTGAGTCACTAAAAATTTCAGAAATTTTTCAGAGAAAGAAAATGATGAAAATATTGTTGAGGGGCTCTTCAAGCTGAACCTCGAAGGATAAGCAAACTGAAGAGAATAAGAAGCCCAAATATAATCTCCCTCGCACTGTGGAGGTTCGGCCGTGCGAATGGCCTTGTGATGAGTTCTTGAGAGCAGGTAGGATTTATGAGGAATTTTATTTGGCTGAGAATGCAGGCCTCAGCGACTTCCTCCACGACCAGCGCGAACAGTATCTCCTCCTCACTAATATTTTTGTGCAAATTTTTTACTTTCATGCTAAGAGATCACCACCTTCAGTGGAATTTCACTTATATGATGAGGTTATGGAGATGTGATTATATGATTTTTGTCGGGTCTGTAAGATACCCTTTACGGGCAGCATAGAGGAACCACATCGTACTGATGTGGAGGGGTTTACCGATACGATTGCTGTAGGGGAAACGAGGAAAGTTTCCGATGCAAGAATTACTAGCATACATTTTCCTGTTCTATGTTACTCTGCGATATTTTCTAGTAGATGCTTAATTGGTCGCGGGAACAGTGGAAATCTCAGTGCTCCTAATATTGTTATTTTGCGCCACGCTTTGTTTCGTGATACCACTTTCAGTTTAGGCGCTATTGTTGCTAAACGATTAAATCTGAGCCGTACAAAAGGCCCCATCTTCGGAGGCATCTTTGCTTCGCGCCTTTCTGCACACTTTAGGATACCTATTAGGCATTATGAGAAAGAGGAAAAGTTGTTGCCCCTATTTTTCTAGATAATAATAGTATGGTAGCACATGATTTCATTGTTAAAGATAAGAAGAAGATGCTTAAGTATAAATTGATATTTGATAAAAATTACTGTGAGATTATTACCTTGCCTGCGCCTTCTTTGTTTAACATATTTTCAGGCACGTACCTCATTTTGCCGGAGGCCGTTTATGCATACTGGAGCCTGACACCAGCTCCAGAGCCTGAGCTGGAGCCATCCCTTGACCCTTATCGATAGTATGTTTATCAGTGGGATCTGGAGGAGATCGCCAACCAGTGGCACCCAAAGGACACTCCTCCATACACTGGAGAGGGCAGCTTTGAGCCATGGCCCTAGACCAACTTAGGCCAAAAGCCTAAGCTTGGGGGAGTACGTATTTCTCACCAACATTACATTCATGTTCACACGCTCATTTTAGTTGTCGGTGCTCATACTTTTTCATTATACTATCCATGCTAGTTTATTTTCTTTTTAAGCCTTCTTCTTGTGTGTTTGAAAAACCTTAAGAAAAACCAAAAAGTTGTAACTTTTAGCTAGTTTACTTCCCATGCCTATAGTAGTAACTAAAAGAAAACCCAAAAAGATTTCTCGTTCTTCTTTTGCTTGTTGGGAGCTTTCCCGTGTAAATAGTTTTGTTTCTTTTCTTTTCTTTGGGGGTCGAGAGGAGAAGACAATGATGAAAATTTTGAGTGGCTCTCATATGCATTATTGTTGATCTAACAAAGAGCCCATATTACCTTTGTCTTCTCCCCTGTATTGAATGCTTGCAGATTCCAGCTTAGTCCAATGCACGTGCACTATTATTATTATCCACACCGTTCGGTTGTGCAAGTGAAAGGCAATAATGATGATATATGATGGACTGATTGAGATGAGAGAAGCTGGTATGAACTCGACCTATCTTGTTTTTGTAAATATGATTGGTTCATCGTTCCTGATTCAGCCTATTATGAATGAAACATGTTTGCAATGACAATTAGAGATTATAATTGATCATGCCATGCTTAATTAGCTAGGCGTTTATAATGGTTTACCTTGCGTGCCAACATGCTATTAAAATCGTTGTGATGTGGTATGATAGGGTGGTATCCTCCTTTGAATGATTCAAGAGGCTTGACTTGGCACATGTTCACGCATGTAGTTGAAACAAAATCAACATAGCCTCGACGATATTTATGTTGATGGTGAATTATATCCTACTCATGCTTGCACTCAGTGTTGATTAATTTTAATGCATGTTCATGACTGTTGTCGCTCTTTAGCTGGTCGCTTCCCAGTCTTTTTCTAGCCTTCACTTGTACTAAGCGGGAATATTGCTTGTGCATCCACTTCCATAAACCCCGAAAGTTATTCCATATGAGTCCGCCATACCTTCCTATATGCGGTATCTACCTGCTGTTCCAAGTAAATTTGTATATGCCAAACTCTAAACCTTCAAATTAAATTCCATTTTGTATGCTCGAATAACTCATGTATCGACTAGGGCTGTCTATATCTTCCATGCTAGGTGGGTTATTCTCACGAGGAGTGGACTCCGCTCCTCATTCACGAGAAAATGGCTGGTAACCGGGATGCCCAGTCCCATGCTTAAATTAAAGTAATTGCAAACAAAACTCCCCAAGGATTGTTGTTAGTTGGAGGCACCCCTTGTTTCGGACAAGCCATGGATTGATGTTTGTTGGTGGTGGGGGAGTATAAACTTTACCATTATGTTTGGGAACCGCCTATAATGTGTGCAGCATGGAAGATATCAAGATCTCTTGGTTGTTATGTTGACAATGAAAGTATGCCACTCAAAATATTATTTATCTCTATTTCAAAAATCGAGCTCTGGCACCCCTACAAATCCCTGCTTCCCTCTGCGAAGGGCCTATCTATTTACTTTTATGTTGACTCATCATCCTCTTATTAAAAAGCACTAGTTGGAGAGCACTGCTGTCATTTGCATGCATTACTATTAATTTACATTGAGTATGACTATGATTGGATCTATTTTACAATGACTTACAATGTCTAGTCAGCCCTTGATTTTTAGAGGTGCTCTGCATTTATGTTTTGCGGTCTCAGAAAGGGCTAGCGAGATACCATCTTGTTATATCATATTATGATTGTTTTGAGAAAGTGTTGTCATTCGAGATTTATTATTATTACTCGCTAGTGGATTATGCCATTGATATGAGTAAACATGAGACCTAAATGTTATTGTGAATATGGTTAGTTCATAATCTTTGTTGAAAACTTGAATGCTAGCTTTACATATTTACAACAACAAGAGCAAACAGAGTTTGTAAAAGTTTTTCTTTATCACTTTCAGTTTGTCAACTGAATTGCTTGAGGACAAGCAAAGGTTTAAGCTTGGGGGAGTTGATACGTCTCCATCGTATCTACTTTTTCAAACACTTTTGCCCTTGTTTTGGACTCTAACTTGCATGATTTGAATGGAACTAACCCGGATTAACGCTGTTTTTAGCAGAATTGCCATGGTGTTATTTTTGTGCAGAAATAAAAGTTCTCGGAATGACCTGAAACTTCACGGAGAATATTTTTGGAAAAAAAAATACTGGCGAAAGAATCAACACCAGGGGGCCCACACCCTGTCCACGAGGGTGTAGGGCGCGCCCACCCCCCTGGGGCGCGCCCCCTGCCTCGTGGGCCCCTTGAGGCTCCACTGACCTCAACTCCAACTCTATATATTCACGTTGAGGGAGGAAAAAATCAGGGAGAAGGATTCATCATGTTTTATGATACGAAGCCACCGCCAAGCCCTAAAACCTCTCACGAGGGCTGATCTGGATCCGTTCGGGGCTCCGGAGAGGGTAATCCGTCGCCATCGTCATCATCAACCATCCTCCATCATCAATTTCATGATGCTCACCGCTGTGCATGAGTAATTCTGTCGTAGGCTTGCTGGACGGTGATGGGTTGGATGAGATTTATCATGTAATCGAGTTAGTTTTGTTAGGGTTTGATCCCTAGTATCCACTATGTTCTGAGATTGAAGTTGCTATGACTTTGCTATGCTTAATGCTTGTCACTAGGGCCCGAGTGTCATGATTTCAGATATGAAACTATTATGTTTTCATCAATATATGAGTGTTCTTGATCCTATCTTGCAAGTCTATAGTCACCTACTATGTGTTATGATCCGGCAACCCCGAAGTGACAGTAATCGGGACCACTCCCGGTGATGACCGTAGTTTGAGGAGTTCATGTATTCACTATGTGTTAATGCTTTGGTCCGCTACTCTATTAAAAGGAGGCCTTAATATCCCTTAGTTTTTTTCCAATAGGACCCCGCTGCCATGGGAGGGTAGGACAAAAGATGTCATGCAAGTTCTTTTCCATAAGCATGTATGACTATATTCGGAATACATGCCTACATTACATTGATGTACTGGAGCTTGTTCTGTGTCACCCTATGTTATAACTGTTGCATGAGGGATCGCATCCGACATAATTATCCATCATTGATCCAATGCCTACGAGCTTTTCACATATTGATCTTTGCTTAGTTACTTTTTTGTTGCCGCTGTTACGATTACTACAAAAACCACTACTGTTACTTTTGCCACCGTTACCATTACTTCCATACTACTTTGCTACTAAATACTTTGCTGCAGATATTAAGTCTTTCAGGTGTGGTTGAATTGACAAATCAACTGCTAATACTTGAGAATATTCTTTGGCTCCCCTTGTGTCGAATCAATAAATTTGGGTTGAATACTATACCCTTGAAATCTGTTGCGATCCCCTACACTTGTGGGTTATCACGCGGGCGCTACCTTGGCCGGGTAGGACGGCATAAGCATTGTGAGCCTGAGTTTGGTTATGTGCACATGTCCCCGTTTGGGACCTTTATTGTTTTGCCACGACGGTGGTCGTTGATGCCTTTGGTAGGCATGGGGCCACCCAGGACTTAGCCCAAAGGGGAGTTGGTCAGAGTGGCCAGGAGAGTGTCATGGCGGTAGATTGGTTTTGTCAGAATGTCATTGGTCCACCTGAATGGGAGCGTGAGGCCATGCGTTCCGTGGTGTGGGTAAAGTGCGCTACCTCTGCGGAGTGTTTGTTAAATCTATCGATAGCCGCGCACGTGGATAAGGGCCCAATTCGTAGTTGGTCACACTATGGGTCAACAGTAATAATAATCATAATGTGCTTAATAACAACCCCGTTTCGATGACGAGAGAAGTTGGTTGATCTTTGTGTGATCGTGAGAGGGTCGCTGTGGTATCGTGGATACCGAGTTGATGGTTATTTGTGATGTTGTGCCAGAGTCAAGGGTAAAGGTCAAGCTCCTTGTGGTCATTAATGATTACTACGGTATTGTAATACCAAGCTTGATTGGATCCTGAGATGATCATGTGATGTCCATGATGGTATAAGTTTGTGCATGTGATGGTTACGAGGTAACCCGAGCAGAGTAAGTTGGTGCATGATAGTGTCATCATGTTGCATGCTAGTATCATCATGTTCATATGTTCATACCATGCTCATGTTGTTCTAGCTGTATCATGTCCATCTTGTTCATGCTATGATTGATCTGTTAATATCATGTTAATCCTTGTTAACATGTAATTGCCATGTTATTGTCTGTCTTGATTGCTCTTGGTTGTTGTGAGCTTGCAAGTACATTCAATGTACTGACCTGGCGTGTCATGTCAGTTTGCAGGTCATGCCTGAGTTGATTGCATGTTTGCCGTGGATTCCTTGTTTGCGAGCTAGGATAAGCGTTCCAGTTAGAGTCCCTGCGGAGTGGAGTTCATCACCATCATCGCTGTTCCGCTGCTAGAGTTTTCCGCTGCATCATGTTGTTCGGCTGCTTGCATGGAGCAACCGTGGCAGGCGTAGTGTCATCATGCTAATGTAATCCCCCTTGTACCCATATAACTTGTAATAAAGAGTTGATTTGTTCTATGCTAAGCAGTGCCGTATTCCAAAAGACTTCTCCTCAATCTCTGGGCTGGAATACGGGGCGTTCCGATTTCTCTGAGCCGAGGTGCCACATTGTGCCAAGCCCACACACTCTATCCGCGACCCAACGAAACGCATGGCAGTAGTAGTGGGATTATCTTAAAGAAAAATATATAAGTTTTGGTGGGATCGTGCCCTCGAGGGAGAAATTGCATACACCACCAACTGTTGTTTTCACAAAAATCTTAATTTATGGGTTTTTGCACAATCATCATCTATCGACATAATGTGTTGCAGCAAGCTCTAATCCATCATTTTTGTTGCGCTGACATGATTCCTATCCGGTGGGTCCTGCTTGTAGGTGCACATGTGGCAACAAAAGACACATTAGTTTGCCAACTATTAAACTGGAAATATCTCTCAAATGTGTGGGTCCAAATGAGCTGGGTTTTTTTTCAAGACTGGTAAAAAGTATATTTATGTTTCTTTTTGCATATTCAACCCAATGCTAAAATGGTAAACATCTTGCAAACTTATGGTGGTTTCTACATTTTTGTGTTTCCCTCTTTAGAAAGGTTAGGTTTTTTAAATGCGAAAAGGCCAACTTTTGTTGAACTACTAGCTTATTGAAAAGAGAAAGGCTTCGATATTTGTTCTGGTCACATGTCGCATTTTGAATGGACTTTTTTGATTTTACAATACCATTGCTCACTATCCATCTTTATCTCCATGTCATGTCTTAATCTTTACAGTATGTTTCTATACAAGAAATTGTCAGGTTGAGCATCAACGTCATACATAATTTCACCTCAAAAGCTATTGCTTACTTTTTGCACCCTAGCCACGATGATCTAGGATTATAGGAGGTGGCTTTGGGACTAAGGGCTCATTTGGTTTCTTTATATCCCTCGGGACATTGCCAAATCCTTGGGTGCACAATGCATGGGCCAAGCTAGCCCCGGGTGATCCACTGACGCATTTGGCCGCCCTCCAACCATGGTTTTTTTCGCCTCAATCCCCATAGTTTCCCACGAGAAAAGAATCCATGTTGAAGGATGTCCGGGAGAAAACCCTCGACTCTGACTTCTCTCCTACACGATCTTCTCCGCCTCCCTCTATTCCCCGCCGCTCATACAGCCGCTTCCTCGAGTAGCTCCAGTGAGCTCCTTGTGTCTCCCCTTTGTGCATTTGTGTTGGGGAACGTAGTATTTCAAAAATTTGCCTACAATCACGCAAGATCTATCTAGGAGAAGCATAGCAACGAGCGGCTAGAGTGTGTCCACATACCCTCGTAGACAGAAAGCAGAAGCGTTAAGTAACGCAGTTGATGTAGTCGAACGTCTTCGCAATCCAACCGATCAAGTACCGAATGCACGGCACCTCCGCGATCTGCACACGTTCAGCTCGGTGATGTCCCTCGAACTCTAGATCCAACTGAGGCCGGGGGAGAGTTTCGTCAGCACATGGCGTGTTGACAGTGATGATGAAGTTACCGACGCAGGGCTTTGCCAAAGCACTACGGCAAATATGACCGAGGTGGAAATCTGTGGAGGGGGGCACCACACACGACTAAGAAATCAACTTGTGTGTCTATGGGGTGCCCCCTCCCCCGTATATAAAGGAGGGGAGGAGGAGGAGGTCCGGCCACAAGGGGCGCGCCCAAAGGGGGGATTCCTACTCCTAGTAGGAGTAGGTTTCCCCCTTTCCTAGTCCAAGTAGGAGACGAAGGAAGGAGAGGAGAGGGAGAAGGAAAGAGGGGGGCGTCGCCCCCTCCCTAGTCCAATTCGGACCAGCCCATGGGGGGTGCGTGGACTCCCCTTGTGGTCCTTCTCTCCTTTCCACTAAGGCCTGTGAAGGCCCAATACTTCCCTCAGCGAATTCCCGTAACTCTCCGGTACTCCGAAAAATACCCGAACCACTCAGAACATTTCCGATGTCCGAATATAGCCTTCCAACATATCGATCTTCATGTCTCGACCATTTCCAGACTCCTCGTCATGTCCGTGATCTCATCCGGGACTCCGAACAAACTTCGGTCATCAAATCACATAACTCATAATACAAATCGTCATCGAACATTAAGCGTGTGGACCCTACGGGTTCGAGAACTATGTAGACATGACCGAGACATATCTCCGGTCAATAACCAATAGCGGAACCTGGATGCTCATATTGGCTCCTACATATTCTACGAAGATCTTTATCGGTCAAACCGCATAACAACATACGTTGTTCCCTTTGTCATCGGTATGTTACTTGCCCGAGATTCGATCGTCGGTATCATCATACCTAGTTCAATCTCGTTACCAGCAAGTCTCTTTACTCGTTCTGTAATGCATCATCCCGCAACTAACTCATTAGTCACATTGCGTGCAAGGCTTATAGTGATGTGCATTACCGAGAGGGCCCAGAGATACCTCTCCGACAATCGGAGTGACAAATCCTAATCTCGATCTATGCCAACTCAATAAACACCATCGGAGACACCTGTAGAGCATCTTTATAATCACCCAGTTACATTGTGACGTTTGATAGCACACTAAGTGTTCCTCTGGTATTCGAGAGTTGCATAATCTCATAGTCATATGAACATGTATAAGTCATGAAGAAAGCAACAGCAATAAACTAAACGATCATAGCTACCAGATGGGTCTTGTCCATCACATCATTCTCTAATGATGCGATCCCGTTCATCAAATGACAACACATGTCTATGGTCAGGAAACTTAACCATCTTTGATTAACAAGCTAGTCAAGTAGAGGCATACTAGGGACACTCTATTTGTCTATGTATTCACACATGTACTAGGTTTCCGGTTAATACAATTCTAGCATGAATAATAAACATTTATCATGATATAAGGAAATATAAAACAACTTTATTATTGCCTCTAGGGCATATTTCCTTCGGTCTCCCACTTGCACTAGAGTCAATAATCTAGTTCACATCGTCATGTGATTTCACACCAATAGTTCACATCTTTATGTGATTAGTTCACATCTCCATGCGACTAATACCCAACGGGTTTACTAGAGTCAATAATCTAGTTCAAATCGCTATGTGATTAACACCCAAAGAGTGATCATGTTTTGCTTGTGAGAGAAGTTTAGTCAATGGGTCTGTCACATTCAGAGTCGTATGTATTTTGCAAATTTTCTATGTCTAGAATTCTCTGCATGGAGCTACTCTAGCTAATCGCTCCCACTTTCAATATGTATCTACATCGAGACTTAGAGTCATCCAGATCGGTATCAAAGCTTGCATCGACGTAAATCTTTACGACAAACTCTTTGTCACCTCCATAACCGAGAAATATTTCCTTATTCCACTAAGGATAATTTTGACCGTTGCTCAGTGATCCACTCCTGGATCACTATTGTACCCTCTTGCCAAACTCATGGTGAGGTACACAATAGGTCTGGTGCTGATACGTCCATTTTGCATCATGCTTTTATATTGATATTTATTGCATTATGAGATGTTATTACACATTATGTCACAATACTTATGCCTATTCTCTCTTATTTTACACGGTTTACATGAAGAGGGAGAATGCCGGCAGCTGGAATTCTGGGCTGGAAAAGGAGCAAATATTAGAGACCTACTAGCAAAAGAGCACGTGCGTTGCAACAGGAGAGAAAACATAACACACGTTCTTAACTCAAAAACCATCACTCAAGACCACAATAGGTCCATCTCCTTTATTTTTGCGACGCATCATATTTGTGTTGCCGCTTATCCTCCTTCTCACCCTCGCCGGTGATGGCCTCGATGTTCACACAAAACAAAAAAAAATGTGTGTTGAATATGGTTAATCCTAAGACATCTCTCTCTCCCTCTCTTCTCTCTCTCTCTCTATCTATCTCTCTATCTCTCTCTCCCTCTCCCTCTATCGCTTTCTCTCACTCTTGCGATGAGAAATATGTTGTTTTCCCCTGTGACATTTTTCATAGGTATGCATGTGTAGTTATCGATGTTTTCTTTTCCCTATATGGTTATAGTGGGGTGTTTGTTTGCAATCTGGATCGCCCGCCGGTATGAAAAAACAGATCTTGCGCTATAAATTATAAGTTTGCTTCCATAACAATATTTTAAAAATATTTAACAGGTAAAATTAACATCATATTTAGATTCCACACATTTTTCTAATAAAATTTCATATATAATATGTTAAAATAGAAGTTATGATTTAAAAGATATAGATAATTTACAAAATCATTTGGTTTGACTCAATTATATTCCAAAATAATATTTAAAAATAATTAACAGGTAAAAATAATCTCATATTCATATTCTACATATTTTTCTAATCAAATTTCATATATAACATGTTCAAATCGGAGTTACAGTTTAAAAGATATGAATGATTTTAAAAAGCATTTGTTTGACTTAAATATGATCCGCGGATGAATTACCTAAAACATCAGGGGGGTTTCAAAAAATGTAAAATAACGGTTTGGGTGTGACTTAAATTCGGACGGCGGGTTGATATCAAGAAAAGACAGGGACTTTTGTGTAAAGTACAAAAATAATGATTCGTTTTAACTTAAAACAGGATTGCTGGTTGAATTCTTTGAAATAGAGGGAATTTTCTGAAAAATGCCATGACGGACGAAAGAAACCCAATTTGCTTTATTATTAGGTAAAGATTCTGCACAACTCCAAAAGTCCTAAAACTCCACGGAAGTCAGTTTTGGAATATATAAAAAACATCGGGCAAAGAAAGCACCAGAGGGGGGCCACCCACCATCCACGAGGGTGGGGGCGCCCTACCCCCTGGTCGCGCCCCCTGCCTCGTGGGCCCCCTGGCAGGCCTCCGGTGCCCATCTTTGGCTATATGAAGTCTTTTGCCCTGGAAAAAATCATAAGCAAGCTCTCGGGATGACACTCCGCCGCCACGAGGCGGAACCTTGGCGGAACCAATCTAGGGCTCCGGCAGAGCTATTCTACCGGGGAAACATCCCTTCAGGAGGGGGAAATCATCATCATCGACATCGCCATCGATCCTCTCATCGGGACCATCTCATCTCAAACCCTAGTTCATCTCTTGTATCCAATCTTTGTTCCAAAGCCTCAGATTGGTACCTGTGGGTTGCTAGTAGTGTTGATTACTCCTTGTAGTTGATGCTAGTTGGTTTATTTGGTGGAAGATCATATGTTCAGATATTTTATGCATATTAATACCCCTCTGATTATGAACATGAATATGAGTTGTGAGTAGTTAGTTTGTTCCTGAGGACATGGGAGAAGTCTTGCTATAAGTAGTCATGTGAATTTGGTATTCGTTTGATATTTTGATGAGATGTATGTTGTCTTTCCTCTAGTGGTGTCATGTGAACGTTGACTACATGACACTTCACCATTGTTTGGGCCTAGGGAAGGCATTGGGAAGTAATAAGTAGATGATGGGTTGCTAGAGTGACAGAAGCTTAAACCCTAGTTTATGCGTTGCTTCGTAAGGGGCTGATTTGGATCCACATGTTTCATGCTATGGTTAGGTTTACCTTAATATTTCTTTTGTAGTTGCGGATGCTTGCAAGAGGGGTTAATCATAAGTGGGATGCTTGTCCAAGGAAGGGCAGTACCCAAGCACCGGTCCACCCACATATCAAATTATCAAAGTACTGAACGCGAATCATATGTGCGTGATGAAAACTAGCTTGACGATAATTCCCATGTGTCCTCGGGAGCGCTTTCCTTTATATAAGAGTTTGTCCAGGCTTGTCCTTTGCTACAAAAAGGATTGGGCCATCTTGCTGCACCTTGTTTACTTTTATTACTTGTTAACCGTTACGAATTACCTTTTCACAAAACTATCTATTATCGATAATTTCAGTGCTTGCACAGAATACCTTACCGGAAACCGCTTGTCATTTCCTTCTGCTCCTCGTTGGGTTCGACACTCTTACTTATCGAAAGGACTATGATAGATTCCCTATACTTTTGGGCCATCAAGACTCTTTTCTGGCGCCGTTGCCGGGGAGTGAAGTGCCTTTGGTAGGTGGAATTTGGTAAGTAAAAATTTATATAGTGTGCTGAAATTTATTGTCACTTGTTACTATGGAACATAATCCTTTGAGGGGCTTGTTCGAGTTATCTCCACCCTGACCAGTAGAGCACAGAGTTGCTCCTCAACCTACTGAACCTACTGAAAATGTTCACTTTGAAATTCCTTCGGGTATGATAGAGAAACGGCTAGCTAATCCTTTTACAGGAAATCGAACATTGCATCCCGATTTGCACCTAATCTATGTGGATGAAGTTTGGGGATTATTTAAGCTTGCAGGTATGCCCGAGGATGTTATCAATAAGAAGGTCTTCCCTTTATCTTTGAAGGGGGAGGTATTTACATGGTTTAGTCTATGTGATAATATTGGATCATGGAACTATAATCGATTGAAATTGGAATTTCATCAGAAGTTTTATCGTATGCATCTGGTTCATCGTGATCGTAATTTTATATATAATTTTTGGCCTCGCGAAGGGCATTGCTCAAGCTTGGAGGAGGCTTAAGTCAATCTTATATTCATGCCCCAATCATGAGCTCTCAAGAGAAATTATTATTCAAATTTTTATGCTCGGATTTCTCTCAGTAATCGCTCCATGCTCGATACTTCTTGTAATGGTTCTTTTATGATGAAGACTATTGAATTCAGATGGGATTTATTGGAAAGAATTAAACGCAGCTCTGAAGATTGGGAACTCAACGAAGGTAAGGAGTCGAGTATAACACCTAAGTTTGATTGTGTTAAATCTTTTATGGATACCGATGCTTTTCGTGAATTTAGCACTAAATATGGACTTGACTCTGAGATAGTAGCTTCTTTCTGTGAATCATTTGCTACTCATGTTGATCTCCCTAAGGAGAAGTGGATTAAATATCATCCTCCCATTGAAGTAAAAGTAGTTGAACCTATTAAATTTGAAGAAAAGAATATCACTTATAATGTTGATCCTATTGTTCCCACTGCTTATATTGAGAAACCACCTTTTCCTACTAGAATAAAGGATCATGCTAAAGCTTCATCTGTGGTCAACAAAAGTAACATTATAACACCCAAACCCTCTGAGCAAATTAAGGTTGAACCTAGTATTTCCATGGTTAAAATCTCTTGTTCGATAATATTGATGGGCACATTATTTACTTTTGTGATGAAGCTGCTAGAATTGCTAGACCCGATACTAAAAATAAACATAGACCTGTTGTAGACATGCTTGTTATTTCTGTTAAAATAGGAGATCATTGCCATCATGGCTTATGTGATATGGGTGCCAATGCTAGTGCAATACCTCATTCTTTATATGAAGAAATTATGCATGATATTGCACCTGCTGAGATATTATTTCACCGATTGGGATTGTTAGAGATGTTGAAGTCTTGTGTGGGAAAGTTAAATATCCTGTTGATTTTCTTGTTCTTGGTTCCCCACAAGATGACTTTTGTCCCATTATATTTGGTAGACCCTTCTTGAATACTGTTAATGCTAAGATAGACTGCAAAAAGGATATTGTTTCTATTGGTTTAGGGGATATGTCTCATGATTTTAATTTTGCTAAATTTCATAGACAACCCCATGATAAAGAATTTCCTAGTACAGAAGAAATTATTGCTCTTGCTTCTATTGCCGTGCCTCCTAATGATCCTTTAGAACAATATTTGCTAGACCATGAAAATGATATGTTTATGAATGAAAGAAGGGAAATAGATGAGGTATTCTTTAAATGGGGACCTATTTTGAAACATAACTTGCCTGCTGAAATTCTAGGGGATCCTCCTCCACCCAAGGGTGATCCTGTGTTTGAGATTAAACCGTTGCCTGATACTCTTAAATATGCTTATCTTGATGAAAAGAAGATATATCCTGTTATTAGTAGTGCTAACCTTTCAGAGCAGGAAGAAGAGAGATTATTAAAAACTCCGAAGAAGCACCGTGCTGCTATCGGATATACTCTTGATGATCTTAAGGGCATTAGTCCCACTCTATGCCAGCACAAAATAAAGTTGGAGAAAGACGTTAAACCGGTTGTCGATCACCAACGACGGTTAAATCCTAAGATGAAAGAAGTGGTAAGAAAATAAATACTAAAGCTTTTGGAGGCAGGTATAATTTATCCCATTGCTGATAGTCAGTGGGTAAGTCATGTCCATTGTTGTACCTAATGATAAAGATGAATTGATCCCACAAAGAATTGTTATAGGTTATAGAATGGTAATTGATTTCCGCAAACTAAATAACGCTACTAAAAAGGATCATTACCCTTTACCTTTTATTGATCAAATGCTAGAAATATTATCTAAACATACACTTTTCTTTCTAGATGGTTATCCTGGTTTCTCTCAAATATCTGTGTCAAAAGAGGATCAAGAAAAGACCACCTTTACTTGTCCTTTCGGTACCTTTGCTTATAGACGTATGCCTTTTGGTTTTTGTAATGCACCTGACACCTTTCAAAGATGTGTGACTACTATATTCTCTGACTTTTCTGAAAAGATTATTGAGGTATTCATGGATGATTTTTCCGTTTATGGAACTTCTTTTGATGATTTCATAAGCAACCTTGACCGAGTTTTGCAGAGATGTGAAGAAACTAATCTTGTCTTGAATTGGGAGAAGTGCCACTTTATGGTTAATGAAGGTGTTGTCTTGGGGCATAAAATTTCTGAAAGAGGTATTGAAGTTGATAAAGCTAAAGTTGATGCTATTGAAAAGATGTCGTGTCCTAAGGACATTAAAGGTATAAGAAGTTTCCTTGGTCATGCCGGTTTTTATAGGAGGTTCATTAAAGACTTCTCAAAAATTTCCAGGCCTCTGACTAATCTCTTACAAAAAGATGTTCCTTTTGTCTTTGATGATGATTGTGTAGAAGCATTTGAAATACTTAAGAAAGCTTTGATTTCTGCACCTATTGTTCAGCCACCTGATTGGAATTTACCCTTTGAAATAATGTGTGATGCTAGTGATTATGTTGTAGGTGTTGTTCTAGGACAAAGAGTTGATAAGAAATAAAATGTTATCCAATATGCTAGTAAAACTCTAGAAAGTTCCTAGAGAAATTATGCTACTACTGAAAAAGAATTTTTAGCAGTTGTATTTGCTTGTGATAAGTTCAGACCTTATATTGTTGATTCTAAAGTAACTGTTCACACGGATCATGCTACTATTAAATATCTTATGGAAAATAAAGATGCTAAACCTAGACTTATTAGATGGGTTCTCCTACTACAAGAATTTAATTTGCATATTATTGATAGAAAAGGAGCTGAGAAACTCGTTGCAGACAACTTGTCTGGGTTAGAGAATGTTCTTGATGACCCACTACCTATAGATGATAGCTTTCCTGATGAACAATTAGCTGTCGTAAAAGCTTCTCGTACTACTCCATGGTATGCTGAGTATGCCAATTACATTGTTGCTAAATTTATACCACCTAGTTTCACATACCAGCAAAAGAAAAAGTT
Organism: Triticum dicoccoides; assembly: GCF_002162155.2. NCBI lineage: Eukaryota > Viridiplantae > Streptophyta > Magnoliopsida > Poales > Poaceae > Triticum > Triticum dicoccoides. The sequence continues at coordinate 612,010,042 of NC_041384.1, read as the reverse complement.
TTTCTATGATTTAAGACATTACTTCTGGGATAACCCACACCTTTATAAACAAGGAGTAGATGGTGTTATTAGACGTTGTGTACCTGAGCATGAACAGGAACAAATCCTACGCAAGTGTCACTCCGAGGCTTATGGAGGACACCACGCTGGAGATAGGACTGCACATAAGGTATTGCTATCCAGTTTTTATTGGCCTACTCTCTTCAAGGATGCCCGTAAGTTTGTCTTGTCTTGTGATGGATGTCAAAGAATTGGTAATATTAGTAGACGTCAAGAAATGCCTATGAATTATTCACTTGTTATTGAACCATTTGATGTTTGGGGCTTTGATTATATGGGACCGTTTCCTTCCTCTAATGGGTATACACATATTTTAGTTGCTATTGATTACGTTACTAAGTGGGTAGAAGCTATTCCAACTAGTAGTGCTGATCATAACACCTCTATTAATATGCTTAAAGAAGTTATTTTTCCGAGGTTTGGAGTCCCTAGATACTTAATGACTGATGGTGGCTCACACTTTATTCATGGTGCTTTTCGTAAAATGCTTGCTAAGTATGATGTTACTCATAGAATTGCATCCCCTTATCACCCACAGTCTAGTGGTCAAGTAGAACTAAGTAATAGAGAGCTTAAATTAATCTTGCAAAAGACTATTAATAGATCTAGAAAAAATTGGTCAAAGAAACTTGATGATGCATTGTGGGCATATAGAACTGCATATAAAAATCCTATGAGTATTTCTCCGTATAAAATGGTTTATGAAAAAGCATGTAACTTACCTCTCGAACTAGAACATAAGGCATATTGGGCCATTAAAGAGCTCAATTATGACTTCAAACTTACCGGTGAGAAGAGACTATTTAACACTAGCTCACTTGATGAATGGAGAACCCAGGCCTATGAGAATGCCAAATTGTTTAAAGAAAAAGTTAAAAGATGGCATGACACAAGGATACAAAAACATGCGTTTAATGTAGGTGATTATGTATTGTTATACAACTCTCATTTAAGATTTTTTGCAGGAAAACTCCTCTCTAAATGGGAAGCTCCTTACGTTATCGAGGAGGTCTATCGTTCCGGTGCCATAAAAATCAACAACTTTGAGGGCACAAATCCGAGGGTGGTGAACGGTCAAACAATCAAACATTATATCTCAGGTAATCCTATGAATGCTGAAACTAATGTTTCCATAACCTCGGAGGAGTATATAAGGGACATCTTCCAGAACGTTTCAGTAACCGAAAAGGAAGAGGTATGTGGTATGGTAAGTAAACCGACTCCAAAACTGTTCTAATAGCAAATTTTCTCTGTTTTGGAATATTTAAGAAAATAGGAAAATAAGAAGCAGTCCGGAAAGGACACGAGGCATCCACAAGGGTGGAGGGTGCGCCCTACCCACCTGGGCGCGCCCCTGCCTCATGGGCACCATGGGTGCCCTCTGGACTCTGTTTTCTTGCACAATACTTCTTTTAGTCGGTAAAAATTCATTATATAATCTCCCGAAGGTTTGACCACCGTACCACGCAAATATCCTCTGTTTTTGTTTCGAGCTGTTTCTGTAGCAGATTTAGAGCAAGATGTCATCTCAAGACTCCGACGGAGAGAGCTATGTCTCACATCTCGTTGCTGACCCAAAGACCTATGGGGACCTATCTCCTTGTGGTCGAACTACGGATGATGAGGAGGATGCTCATTTGAGGAGGATCAATGATTCAAGTTCTAAGGAGGAGGATGTTCCTCTACCTCAACCTGGGGATATCCACGTGAAGTTCAAGAAGTCTAGTCTCCCTAAGAGCGCTAAACTGTCTAACAACTGATCTATTCCTTCTCGTTTTCGGCTGAAAAGCAAAGGAGATTTATGTGACAAGATCATAAAGCTGGAATTGGAGGTCGATGATTTAAAGGAGGAGATCGCTCTTCTCAATTAGAATATGAAAAGGATGAAGGCACAATTGTCATCATCATCACCATCTCCTTCACCTCCGAAGAAAGAGTCATAAACACATGGGTATGGGCACTCCCCTTGGCAACTGCCAAGCTTGGGGGAGTGCCCCGATATCGTATCACCATCACACTTTTATCTTTACCTTTTTCTTAGTTCGATCCTTTTGGTAATATCTTGATCTAGTAGAATAAAGTTTTAGTATGATCTAGTTTTGAGTTTTGCTTTATGATCCTTTTATGTAATCGAGTCCATGAGCTATATATAATAAATATTAGTGTTGAGTCAAGGGCTTTGCCATCTTGCTATGATCTTGAGAAAAAAATAAGGGGAGAGTAAGAATAAAAAGAAATAAAGAGATCATATTGATCTTATGGAGAGTAATGACTTCAGGTATAAAGAGTATGATGAATAAAAGTTGTTGAGAGTTGACAAACATAGTTTTGGTCATCGTTGCAATTAATAGGAAGTAATAAAGACAGAGAGGTTTTCACATATAAATATACTATCTTGGACATCTTTTAGGATTGTGAGCACTCATTAAAATATGACATGCTAAAAAGTTGATGTTGGACAAGGAAGACAACGTAATGGGTTATGTTTTCTTACATCTGAAATAAATTATATTGTCATGGATCATCCAACATGTTGAGCTTGCCTTTCCCTCTCATGCTAGCCGAATTCTTTGCACCAAGTAGAGATACTACTTGTGCTTCCAAACATCCTTAAACCCAGTTTTGCCATGAGAGTCCACCATATCTATCTATGGATTGAGTAAGATCCTTCAAGTAAGTTGTCATTGTTGCAAGCAATAAAAATTGCTTTCTAAATATGTATGATTTATTAATGTGGAGAAAATAAGTTTTATACGATCTTGTGACGTGGAAGAAATAAAAGCAACGGATTGCATAATAAAGTTCCATATCACAAGTGGCAATATAAAGTGACATTCTTTTGCATCAAGATTTCATGCATCCAACCTTAAAAACACATGACAACCTCTGCTTCCCTCTACGAAGGGCCTATCTTTTATTCTTGTCTTATACTTCATACAAGAGTCATGGTGATCTTCACATTTCCTTTTTACATTTTATCCTTTGGCAAGCACTGTGTGTTGGAAAGATCTTGATATATATAGCAAATTGGATGTGGGTTTCCTTGAACTATTATTGTTGACATTACCCTTGAGGTAAAAGGTTGGGAGGCAACACTATAAGCCCCTATCTTTCTCTGTGTCCAATTAAAACTTCATACCCATAAGTATTGCATGAGTGTTAGCAATTGTGGAAGACTAAATGATAGTTGAGTTTGTGGACTTGCTGAAAAGCTCTTATATTGACTCTTTCTGATGTTATGATAAATTGCAATTGCTATTATAAGAATGATCATGATGCCCTCATGACCGTATTTTATTTTATCGACACCTCTATCTCTAAACATGTGGACATATTTTTCGATATCGGCTTCCGCTTGAGGATAAGCGAGGTCTAAGCTTGGGGGAGTTGATACGTCCATTTTGCATCATGTTTTTATAGCGATATCTATTGCATTATGGGTTGTTATTACACATTATGTCACAATACTTATGCCTGTTCTCTCTTATTTTACAAGGTTAACATGAAGAGGGAGAATGCCGGCAGCTGGAATTCTGGGCTGGATAAGGAGCAAATATTAGAGACCTATTTTGCACAACTCCAAAAGTCCTAAAACTCCAGGAAGTCAGTTTTAGAATATATAAAAAATATTGGGCGAGGAAAGCACCATAGGGGGGCCACCCACCATCCACGAGGGTGGGGGTGCGCCCTACCCCTTAGGCGCGCCCCCTACCTCGTGGGCCCCCTGGCAGGCCTCTGGTGCCCATCTTTGGCTATATGAAGTCTTTTGCCCTGGAAAAAATCATAAGCAAGCTCTCGGGACAAAACTCCGCTGCCACGAGGCGGAACCTTGGCGAAACCAATCTAGGGCTCTGGCGGAGCTGTTCTACCGGGGAAACATCCCTCTGGGAGGGGGAAATCATCATCATTGTCATCGCCATCGATCCTCTCATCGGGAGGGGGTCAATCTCCATCAACATCCTCACCAGCACCATCTCATCTCAAACCATAGTTCATCTCTTGCATCCAATCTTTGTTCCAAAGCCTCAGATTGGTACCTGTGGGTTGCTAGTAGTGTTGATTACTCCTTGTAGTTGATGCTAGTTGGTTTATTTGGTGGAAGATCATATGTTCAGATCCTTTATGCATATTAATACCCCTCTGATTATGAACATGAATATGAGTTGTGAGTAGTTACGTTTGTTCCTGAGGACATGGGAGAAGTCTTGCTATAAGTAGTCATGTGAATTTGGTATTCGTTCGATATTTTGATGAGATGTATGTTGTCTTTTCTCTAGTGGTGTCATGTGAACATCGACTACACGACACTTCACCATTGTTTGGGCCTAGGGTAAGGCATTGGGAAGTAATAAGTAGATGATGGGTTGCTAGAGTGACAGAAGCTTAAACCCTAGTTTATGCGTTGCTTCGTAAGGGGCTGATTTGGATCCACATGTTTCATGCTATGGTTAGGTTTACCTTAATACTTATTTTGTAGTTGCGGATGCTTGCAAGAGGGGTTAATCATAAGTGGGATGCTTTTCCAAGGAAGGGCAGTACCCAAGCACCGGTCCACCCACATATCAAATTATCAAAGTACCGAACGCGAATCATATGAGCGTGATGAAAACTAGCTTGATGATAATTCCCATGTGTCCTCGGGAGCGCTTTCCTTTATATAAGAGTTTGTCTAGGCTTGTCCTTTGCTACAAAAAGGATTGGGCCATCTTGCTGCACCTTGTTTACTTTTATTACTTGTTACCTATTGGCGTCAACGGGGGTCCCCAGACTTTCCTGCCTGCGGCCCACGGCGTGGCTCCACCAGCGGCCCTGTATGGCCCATCTTCACCAGCAAACACTCAAGAGCCTCGCGAGGGGCCAAGCCTCGCGAGGTGGACGACACAAGACCTCCTCGGGGGCGGCCTCGCTAGGCTGGCTCGCGAGGGGCGGAGAGATCAAGATAAGGGGCACCTCGCGAGGTTCCTCTTACGCAAGCCATGACGACCAAGGTCGGCGGGCCCCAGGAGGGCGCCAGCGCGCGCAGTGTCCTCGTTTCCTCTTTGGTGCTAAAGAAGCAAGCACAGGCACGGAGTCTCGAGGCATCAAGCAAAGGTATCCATATCGATGCAACGAGATCAAGACCAGCAGGACGGCAGGACGAAGGTCACCGTGGAGCCCAAGACGGCATCATCACCAGAGCCTTTGGCAGGCGAAGACCATCTTTTGTCAGGATAGCCTAATATTTGGGAAGAGGACCCGAGCCTCTATAAATAGGACTAGCCACCACCTTAGAAGGGAGAGAAGAATTCTCGACCACATCAAGCTCACCAAGCACAAGAGCACCTCTCCTCAAGAGGCTGTTCTTCCCTTGTAACTGTTCATCCCCAGCCCAAGAGGCAAGCCACCACACCACACTGGAGTAGGGTATTACACCACATCGGTGGCCTGAACTAGTATAAATCTTGTGTCCCTTTGTTCTTCGAGTTCGACGCGCTAAGCCTTGAGATTGCGGTGAGGGCGTGAGCTAGAGGGAGGAGAGATCTTCGTGCGCACCCCAGTGTTCAAACCTCAAGGGTTTTGCCGGAACCCGAAATCCGACATTTGGCGTGCGAGGTAGGGGTGCGCTGAAGCTTTCCTCCTGTTGATCCACGTTCCACCGCTCCATCGCATCCATGTCAGACGCGCGCCGAGCGTAGGGCCACCCTCGCTGCCCGTGTCACTCAAACAGCCCCTATCAGCGGGCCTCCCCGTCGTTCTCCATCTCCTGTTGCCAACACCGCTACCGGCCCGGTAGCAAGCGAGCATCAAGCATCCTCACTGCACCCCTCAGTGTGGTGGGACGGCCGCACCGCCACCCCATCGCTAACTCCGGCCGGCTCATCGTCTCACGCTCACCGCGCACCCACGGACACACAGGCTTTACCTCTCGGTCGACGACCTCTATGAGGACTGGTTGGACTTCATTGCCGAACTCGTCAGTGCCGCTGGAGGCTCTCCTACACCATCCCTCTTGCTGCCTCGCCCACCTCTAGCCGCGGGTGATGTAGCTCACGGAGTGCCTCCGCCGCCTCCGCATCAAGATAGTGCCCTTGCACCGAGACGCGTGACGCACGGAGCGCCACCACCCTCTCTGCGTGAAGACGGTGTCCTCGCCCCAAGATGCGCGGCCCCTCAGCATGATCCACCGCGCCGCGTGCCCACGCACGAAGAAGGAAGCTGCCAAGAGATTCCCCGGCCGCAAGAAAACACTCCAGCGCTCCCAGCACCACCACGACACGACTGTGTGCCGCCTGCGGCAGTGGTGCGCAGACATCAAGGCTAGGCCTCGCATCAGCAAAGGGTCCCGGTGGCCATGGTAGGCTGCCGCGCCTTCCCCTAGCTATGCAGCATCGTCTGGCCAGGAAAGTTCAAGCCGAATCTTCCTCCTCGCTACGACGGAACCCCTGACCCTGCGGAGTTCCTACAGCTCTACTAACTAAGCATCGAGGCGGCCAGCAGCGATGAAAAAGTCACGACGAACTGGTTTCTCGTGGCTCTCAAGGATGGCGCTCGCTCGTGGCTCCTGAACCTGCCTCCAGGCTCAATCTCCTCCTGGGGTGAGATGCGCGACCGCTTCGCCGCCTACTTCCAGGGCACTCGCGACCGCCCTCCGGCCACGGGTGACCTACGCCGCATCAAGCAACAGCCGGGAGAGACCCTGCAGAAGTACATCCAATGCTTCAATAGCATGCGTCTCAAGATCCTCAAGGTGACGGACGAGGCCATCATCTCAGCATTTTCCGATGGCGTCCGCGACATCAAGATGAAGGAGGAGCTCGCCATCCATGAGGAGCTATGCACCACCCTGGAGTTGTTCAACATAGCGACCAAGTGCGCGAGGGCTGAGGAGGGGCGTCTCTCCCTCCTCGAGCTCCCTACTGCCAGTCCAGAGGAAAAGAAGGCCAAGGTCAAGGACGTGAAGCGCAAGGGAGTGGCCGTACTCGCGGCAGAGCTAGACACAAAGCGCGGCCGAGACCTCCCCGAGTCGTCCAAGGGCGGCCGTCCGTTCTGCGCCTTCCACAACGTTCGCAACCACAACACCAACGATTATCAAGAGCTTAGAGCCATTCGAGATGGACGCTTCGGTCGACGCCCCGAGCATAACGACTGGGGCTACGACCAAGGAGGAGGACGAGGCGGAGGATGTTGGGACGACCGCGGCCCCTGCTAGGAGTGGCACGACCAGCCTCGCGAGGACCGCTGGCAGGACTAGCCTCGTGAGGGCGCCTGGAGGGACCATCCTCGCGAGGACTGTCCTCCAGGCAATCCTGGTCTCCCTCCGCTGCCACCACCACCAAGGGGAAACGACGACCACCATCGGGACGAGGGGGCTGGGGGCTTCCAGGAGCCGTGCGCCATCACTTGCATCCTGGGTGGTGCTCAGGCCCCGGCTTCCCAGTGCATCTTCAAGCAGTTCTCTCGGGAGGTGAATGAAGCCCTCCCCAAGCTCGAGGCCACGCACCCGCTCAGATGGTACAAGTACGCCATCACCTTCAGCTCGGTGGACCAGCTCAAATGCGCAGCGACCATCGGCGTCCTCCTGATGCTTTGTTCACCCATCATCAGCAATGTCCAAGTCACCAAGACCCTCATTGACGGTGGCGCAGGGCTCAGTGTCCTGTCCGTCGAGACATTCAACAGCCTCCAAGTGCCATACGATCAGCTTCAGCCCACCAAGCCTTTATCAGGAGTGACCGACGGCTCCACCACCCCGATAGGGCAAGTTCGTCTCCCTGTTACCTTCGATCAGTGCGACAACTACCACACCGAGCTCATCGACTTCGACGTCGCCCACATCTGTCTGCTGTACAACGTCATCCTCGGGTACCCAGCATTAGCCAAATTCATGGCAGTGACCCACCATGGCTACAACGTCCTCAAGATGCCGGGAAGCGGTGGAATCATCATAGTCCCATGCGAAGAAAGAGATGCGGTGTGCTCCCCCGAGCGTGCCTTCCAAGCCGTAGCAACTGAAGACCCTGACAAGGCGGGTGTGTAGTGCCCTCCTCAAGCCATCCCCAAGAAGAAGAAGCAGCTACTCCGCACAGGGCCTTAGGGGAGCGGCACCTCTAGCGGCGCCACCTCAGGATCGGCGCCCGCACCAGGGGCGCCTCTCTCCCTCTCATAGGAAGGCGCGCCCGGCGCCCTCCTCGGGCAGGGCTCGGGGGCTCTCTTTTGGAGGGCATCAGACCTGGCCAACATCACAAGGGAGGCACTCTGGCACCACGTGGAGGCGTGCTTTGCAGCATGTTTCCCTCAAGAAGGCACCGGGCGAGGAGCGCCCGGCGCTCAGGAGTTCATCATTAAGGCCACTTAGGAGCTTCAAGAAGCAAGGGCCATATGCGGCGACCGCCGCCCACCTGGTGTAGCTCCCCACCCGGGCGAGGGTGGCGAGCTGCGCGTCTGCATCGACATCCCAGGACTCAACAGGGCCGCATCTCAAGAGTGCTTCTGGCCTTCGCGTGATGGCCGGTGTGAGGGTCCGCCTCACAGCTACGTTCGCATGCCGTTTGGCCTGCCGAGCGTGGCAGCCGCTTTCCAGCGCAATCTGCGGAGCATCATGGCGACCCAGGAGGCCAGGCATCACACGGTCCTGGCAGAGATGGAGACGGTCCTCAGGAGGTCACCTGAGCCCCCAGAGCCTCCTGAGGCTCAGGGTCTCGATGACTCGTGAGGAGCGACTTCTTCAGTGTGCGCCTTCAGCTACCCCACCGCTTCTTCGACAACAAAACCAGATGACATTTTCCAAGTTCATTCAGCTGGGACCGCCCCTTGGGCTGCACTATTCCCAGGTCGCATGGGCCTGTCCCTGCGGCATGTATCCTCTTGCATCTTTAGCTTACCCTGTCGAGGGCGCCCCTCGGGCTGCATCATCCCCAGGCTGCTCGGGTCCGACCCAGTGGCATGTATCATTCTTGCATTTACCTAAGCTAGTTTGCTTTCCATGCATGAGTTATTTATGGTCATTACCTGCTTGAATATCACCCACCACGGGAGCCACTCATGCCGGCACGGCGCTTGTGCTCGGGTCCGTCCCTGCAACGCTGACAAATCTGAGCGGTCGAGCTCTGGCTCACGGTACTCCTGCGCATGTCACCTCACCAGGCCCTTAGTGCCTTCACCTTCTTGTGGAGCGACCAGTGGCAGATCAACAATCATAGCGGCAATTTGTGTCCCTCATCACGCTAACTTGCAGGAACCTCCTGAGGACAACAGCGGGCAGTACCGCAGGCTCCCTCTTCTCCCATGCAATTCGCTTGCGCGTTAAAAGGGGGGCTCCTGAGCATCGCGACTCAGGAGCTCTTGCTGGCTCTCCAGCCCTCACCCCCTGGCCTTGACCATGGCACCGCGACCTGGCATACTAGCGGCGGCTGAGCTCGCTCGAGGGCTGGGACCTGAGGACGTAGATCACATGGAAGAGCGTGGAGAAGAGGGGGAGGCTCGCACGGGCCTAACCTGGCTGCACTATGGCCATCGGCAAACGGGTCTGGCGCAGCACAAGGAAACAATTACGGACTACCAAGATAAGTCTCGCACCCGAGTCGGCCAAGTGCAATGGGAAAAGATTCCCACCTCTCGCAGCCCTGCTGCGGCGGTGTCGCCTCCCTTTCCCACCTTTAGGTAGTTGCTTGCGCACTAAAGGGGGCCTCTTGAGCATCGCGCCTCAAGAGCTCTTACAGGACCTCGGGCCTCTCACCTCCTGGCCTTGACCACGGCATTGCGACCTGGCATACCAGTGACGGCTGCAGCCTGCCTGGGGACCAGGACCTGTCGGCGTAGAGCACCAAGCTGCCACGGGGTTGGAAAGGGGAGACCGAGCTGAAGCAGGACATGCGTTCGCAAATTTTCATAATAAGGATAATATCAACAAAAGACATTACAGACCCTTTACACGCCCCCACGGGGTCCGTTTTGATTCCTCACAGGAAACGAAATAATGGAGTTTTTAGGGGGCCTATCTACACGCGCCGAACGCCGCCGACGCCATCATCAACAGTGGGCCACGGGAGACCGACGCCAACCCCATCCAAATCAGCGATGGCGGCGGCCGGACGCTGCGGCCTTGCTCCGGGCACGGCGAGAGCTCGGGGGCACGTAGTTGTCATCGCTTGTCTTCGGAGTCTCGTCGAGCTCGGGAGAATCGCCGGACCGCCAGGAGTCACCACTACTGCTGGAGGAGTTGCTAGCGAGGCCAGCAGCAGGCTCGGCGTTGGCCCGCTGCGCCGTCCTGGCGACCCCCTTCAGGGCAGCACTCCAAGCGGCAGCCTTCTTCGTCAAAAACTTTGAAGAACATCGTGGAGGCGCCGTTGTATTCGAAGTGGATGGTGAGGGCGCCTTTCGCACGGCAGACTCGACCGACCTCGCCCCAGCCGCGGGTCATGAAGATCTTGCCTGAGGAGACGGCTTCGACCTCCGCTCCAGTCGCCGGGGCGTCGCAGTCGGCGTGCTGCAGCCAGAGCTTGAGGGGGGCCCTTGGCGGCATCTCGGCGGAGAAGAACTGCGGGAAGTGAATCCAAGTGCGTGGAGGCATCACCGCCCACAGCACAAGTTCATGCGAGGAGTCCGCGACGTGGGCTCCTGGGGCGACAGCGTGCGTCACCACGGCGCGGTGACCACGGCCATGGTGTGGTGGCGCCGTTAGCCGCTTCTCCCTCCGGAGCCCTCGGCTCGGGCGTACAAAGGCAGCGGATACCCCGGTGGTGGCCGCTCACACCAGGGCCTCGACACCTCCGGCCTCACGACTATGTCGCGATGATGGGATAGCCTCTTCTTCGGCGGAAGTGGCTCAGGCTCATCGAGGGGGGGGGGGTCTTTCCCTTCTCCGCGGCTGAGAACCTCCGTATCAGCGCCATGGTCGATGCAGCAAGCGATGAAGCAAGGAAGAAGAAGGAGCAGGAGGAGCGATGGAAGAGATGGGTGACGGGGGCTCTGCTCCCCTCTTCCCATTTATAGCCAAGGGGAGGCCAACCGCCAGCCTCCATGATCTAAGGTAATAATGATCTTTTTCTGCATGTAGCAAGGACTCGTCAAGTTAGGCAGTTGCCGAGGCAGCATGGGGAAGCGGAGACACCCACGTCCAATCAACCGCCACGCGTCAAATGAGGTCGCGGGCTGTTGGGGCCTACGGCGCTCCGTACTTGTCCTTTGGCTTCGCCCCGAAGCCAAGTCTGAGCGCGCCTTGGGCCCGAGGGCTACTGTCGGGGTCCTGGGACCGGGGGTCCCCAGACTTGCCTACATGCGGCCCATGGCGTGGCTCCACCAGCGGCCCTATACAACCCATCTTCACCAGCAAACACTCAAGACCCTCGTGAGGGGCCAAGCCTCGTGAGGCGGACGATGCAAGAGCTCCTCGGGGGCGGCCTCACCAGGCTGGCTCGCGAGGGGCGGAGAGATCAAGGCAAGGGGCACCTCGCGAGGTTCCTCTAACGCAAGCCATGACGACCAAGGCCAAGCGGGCACCAGCGCGCGCAGTGTCCATGTTTCCTCTTTGGTGCTAAAGAAGCAAGCGCGGCACGGAGTCCCAAGGCATCAAGCAAAGGTTTCCATATCGGTGCAACGAGACCAAGACTAGCAGGATGGCAGGGCGGAGGTCACCATGGAGCCTGATAACCCAGAAGTATAGGGGATCAACAGTAGCCTCTTTCGATAAGTAAGAGTGTCGAACCCAACGAGGAGCTAAAGGTAGAACAAATATTCCCTCAAGTTCTATCGACCACTGATACAACTCTACGCATGCTTAACGTTCGCTTTACCTAGAACAAGTATGAAACTAGAACAACTTTGTAGGTGTTGTTGGATAGGTTTGCAAGATAATAAAGAGCGCGTAAATAAAAAGTAGGGGCTGTTTAGATAAAGAAACAACTAAGTTAGTTTTAGTAGAGAGCTTTTTGTCACGAGAAAGTTATTTGTCCCTAGGCAATCGATAACTAGACCAACAATCACTATTGCAATTTTATTTGAGGGAGAGGCATAAGCTAACATACTTTCTCTTCTTGGATCATATGCACTTATGATTGGAACTCTAGCAAGCATCTGCAACTACTAAAGATCATTAAGGTAAAGCCCAACCATAGCATTATAAGGCATCAAGTCCTCTTTACTCCCATACGCAAACAACCTACTTACTCGGGTCTGTGCTTCTGTCACTCACGCCACTCACCATAAGCAAATCATGAACATATTGCAAACCCTACAGCGGGGATCCCTCACACTTGCGCGACACGAAGATCACCATATGATAGTACCATTAATAAAACATGCAACTCAAACCAATCACGATCATCAATTAACCCATAGCACAAAACGGATCTACTCAAACATCATAGGATAGCCATACATCATTGGGAAATAATATATAGCGTTGAGCACCATGTTTAAGTAGAGATTACAACGGGTAAAAGAGAAGTTACACCGCTGCATAGAGGGGGGAAGAGTTGGTGATGATGGCGGTGAAGTTGTTGGTGTAGATTGCGGTGGTGACGATGGACCCAGCGGTGTTCCGGCGCCACCGGAAGAGAGGGGGAGAGCCCCCCTTCTTCTTCTTCTTCCTTTACCTTGTCCCTAGATGGGAGAAGGGTTTCCCCTCTGGTCCATGGCCTCCATGGCATGGGAGGGGCGAGAGCCCCTCCGAGATTGGATCTGTCTCTCTGTCTCTCTCTATTTCTGCGTTTTCTGATTCTGCCCTTTCACCGTTTCTTAAATTCCCGGATATCCATAACTCCGATTGGGCTGAATTTTGGAAACATTTTTTATCCGGATATTAGATTTCTTGCGGAGAAAGAAGGGCACCAACCGCCTTACAGGGTGGCCACGAGGGCCTAGGGCACGCCTGACCCCCTGGGGCGCGCCCCTTGCCTCGTGGCCCCCTCGGGCATCGTCTCGCGTTGATTTTTCTTCCCAAAAATCACATACATTCCAAAAAAATCTCCATCAGTTTTTATCCCGTTTGGACTCCGTTTGATATGGATTTACTGCAAAACAAAAAACATGTAACAAATAGGAACTGGCACTGGGCACAATCAAAAATTATAGATATGACGGAGACGTATCAGCATCCCCAAGCTTAATTCCTGCTCGTCCTCGAGTAGGTAAATGATAAAAAAGATAATTTTTGATGTGGAATGCTACCTAGCATAATCTTGATCATGTAATCTAATCATGGCATGAATATTAAGACATGAGTGATTCAAAGCAATAGTCTATCATTTGACATTAAGACAATAATACTCCGAGCATACTAATAAAGCAATCATGTCCTCTCAAAATAACATAGCCAAAGAAATCTCATCCCTACAAAATCATATGGTTTGACCATGCTTCATTTTCGTCACAGAAAATGCTCCCATCATGCACAACCCCGATGACAAGCCGAGCAATTGGTTCATACTTTTTAACGCGCTTCAGCCTTTTCAACCCTCACGCAATACATGAGCGTGAGCCATGGACATAGCACTATAGGTGGAATAGAATATGATGGTGGAGTTTGTGTGGAGAAGACAAAAAGGAGAAAGTCTCACATCGACGCGGCTAATCAACGGGCTATGGAGATGCCCATCAATTGATGTCAATGTGAGGAGTAGGGATTGCCATGCAACGGATGCACTAGAGCTATAAGTATATGAAATCTCAGACTGAAACTAAGTGGGTGTGCATCCAACTTGCTTGCTCATGAAGACCTCGGGCATTTGAGGAAGCCCATCATCGGAATATACAAGCCAAGTTCTATAATGAAAATTCCCACTAGTATATGGAAGTGATAACTCAATGAGACTCTCTATATGAAGAACATGGTGCTACTTTGAAGCACAAGTGTGGTAAAAGGATAGTAACATTGTCCCTTTTCTCTTTTTATCTCATTTTTGTTTTGTTTTGTTTTTTCTCTTTTTTTGGTGGGATTCTTTGGCCTTTTTATTATTTGGGCTTATTTGGCCTCTTTTATTTTGATAACCTCGCATGGGACAATGTTCTAATAATGATGATCATCACACTTTTATGTACTTACAACTCAATATTACAACTCGATACTAGAACAAATATATGACTCTATATAAATGCCTCCGGTGGTGTACCAGGATGTGCAATGATCTAGCGTAGCAATGACATCAAAAAACGGACAAGCCATGAAAACATCATGCTAGCTATCTTACGATCATGCAAAGCAATATGACAATAAATGTCATGTATATGATGATGATGGAAGTTGCATGGAAATATATCTCGGAATGGCTATGGAAATGCCATGATAGGTAGGTATGGTGGCTGTTTTGAGGAATATATAAGCAGGTTTATGTGTGATAGAGCGTATTGTATCACGGGGTTTGGATGCACTAGCGAAGTTTGCACCAACTCTCGAGGTGAGAAAGGGCAATGCACGGTATAGAAGAGGCTAGCAATGATGGAAGGGTGAGAGTGCGTATAATCCATGGACTCAACATTAGTCATAAAGAACTCATATACTTATTGCGAAAGTTTATTAGCCCTTGATGCAAAGTACTACTACGCATGCCCCTAGGGGGATAGATTGGTAGGAAAAGACCATCGCTTGTCCCCGACCGCCACTCATAAGGAAAGCAATCAAAGAACACCCCATGCTTCAAATTTGTCACACAACGTTTACCATACGTGCATGCTACGGGACTTGCAAACATCAACACAAGTATTTCTCAATTTCACAACTACCCACTAGCACGACTCTAATATCACCACCTTTATATCGCAAAACTATTGCAAGGAACCAAACATATCATATTCAGTGATCTACAAGTTTTATGTAGGATTTTATGACTAACCATGTGAATGACCAATTCCTGTCATCTCTCTAAATAGATATAAGTGAAGCAAGAGAGTTTAATTCTTTCTACAAAAGATATGCCCACGCTCTAACAAATATAAGTGAAGCAAAAGAGCATTCTATAAATGGCGGTTTTCTATGTGATGAGAAACAGGCAATCCAAACTTCAAATGATATAAGTGAAGCACATGAAGCATTCTATAAAGCCATACTCAAAAGATATAAGTGAAGTGCAATGAGCATTCTATAAATCAACCAAAGACTATCTCATACCAGCATGGTGCATAAAAGAAAAGTGAAAACTAAATGCAAAAGACGCTCCAAGATTTGCACATATCGCATGAACAAAATGAATCCGAAAACATACCGATACTTGTTGAAGAAAGATGGGATGCCTTCTGGGGCATCCCCAAGCTTAGACGCTTGAGTCTCCTTGAATATTTACTTGGGGTACCTTGGGCATCCCCAAGCTTGAGCTCTTGCCTCTCGTCCTTCTCCTCACATCAAGACCTCCTCGATCTTCGAACACTTCATCCACACAAAACTCAACAGAAAACTCGGTAAGATCCGTTAGTATAATAAAGCAAATAACTACTCTAATACTGTTGCAAACCAATTCATATTTTGTTTTTTGCACTGTAGCTACTGTAATATAACTTTTCCATGGCTTAATCCACTGATATAAATCAATAGTTTCATCAAAACAAGCAAACAATGCATCAAAAACAGAATCTGTCTTAAACAGGACAGTCTGTAGTAATCTAAACATTCACCATACCTCTGGTACTCAAAAAATTCTGCCAAAATTAGGAAAAATAAACAATTTGTATATAAATACAGTGCAAAAAGTTTTAGAACCGTTTGATGTCCCAGTAAAAAATGTAAAATTGCGCACTACAACCAAAGTTTCTGTTCTGCACCGCACAAACCAATAAGCAATGTAAACATCCTAAAGGCAAACCTTGGCACATTATTTTTATAATACAATGGAATTGTACAAGGGGATAATTATTTTTGTTGAAAAGTTTCTGTAATCAAGGGTCACAAAGTTTCCATGGGCATGAACAAAGTTCAAGGCTAGCTCCCATTTTAACAATGATCGTCTTTCTCACTTTCGCTTTTCTTTTTGAAAAGTTTTGGGTTCCCCTCTTTTTTTAAAACTATATAAAAGCCCTCAACAGAAATAAACGACTCTCTAAAACTTTTGGGTTGTCTCCCTGGCAGCACTTTCTTTAAAGCCATTAAGCTAGGCATATAGTGCTCAAGTAATGGATCCACCCGGATCCCAAGGTATATCAAAGCCAATTTTAATTGACAATGATTTAGCATTTAGTAGTGAGCACAAAGCAACATATATCAAGCAATGGCGAAGTCTAACTCTCTTCCTATGCATTGGCATGTCATAAAAGAACAATTAGTATAAACAGTTTCTTGCAATTTTATCATGTTGGAAACATAGAGAGGTGGAGATGTAGTTCCTCTCTCATAATAATTGCAAGTGGGAGAAGCAAGCACATGCATATTACATTCATCAAAATCATCATGTGCAACAGTAACATGCAACCCATCAACATAATCCTTAATAAGAGCAAACTTCTCCGATATAGTGTAGTTTGGAGAATTCAAAAAAATAATAGGACTATTATGTGCGGGTGCAGTAGCAACAACTTCAGGTTTAACATAAGGAACTATAGCAAGTTCATCACCATAATCATCATTCATATTGGCATCATGGCCACAAGCATAGCAAGCATCAAGTTCATCAAAAAGGGGTATTTCAAAGAATCAACGGGATCATAACAATCATCGTAGCAATCATCCTTTGTAAGAACGAAGGGACATTAAATAATGCATGAGTTGGAGAGTTACTCTCATTAGAAGGTGGGCACAGGTAGCTAATCCGATCTTCCTCCTTTTGTTCTTCGCTCTCCTCATCATCTTTTTTCATCCAATGAGCTCATAGTTTCATCAATTTCTTCTTCCATAGACTCCTGCAAAATATTACTCTATTCATGGACAACGGAGGAGTCCTCAATATATGGTTTAACATAGGCATTAGAAGCATAATTATCATAACAATATTTAAGTATGGCAAAATTTTGAGATTTGTAAAGAGTAGCATCATACTTTTCAATCAAAGAAGCAATTTCATAAGCACCCTTAAAAGCAACAAATTCTTCAATTTGTTGAACATCATAGTAATTATAAACACCCTTATCATACGAAGATACGATTCCATTATCACTAAACTCAAATTGGTAGGGAAGGTGTTTCTTAGGGTTTTCAGAACAACAAGTAACATCATATATTTCACATAAATTCCAAGCATAGCATTGCAAACGATGAACTTGATCCAGTAAAAGTTTCCCTTTTTGAGATAAGCGGTGTCGCACATAACAAGCATGTTCATCTAAATATTTTCCCTCAACTAAGCTAGTTGGGGTTTCAGCACGAGCACACAGGGATCAAAGATGATCCAAGTAAAAAGCTTCAGTAGTGTGATAGATTTTGAGTGGTTCTTCAACCATTAGTTCAGTAGATACAACTAATTTTTTTTTGGTATTTTGCGTTTCCTAACCATAACTAAAGATAGAAAACAACTAAGAACAGCAAATAAAAGTCACTTAGTGATAAAGCAAACAAGCACACATGAGAATATTCACCCCACGTTATTGCTCCCCGGCAACGGCGCCAGAAAAAGGTCTTGATAACCCACAAGTATAGGGGATAAATTGTAGCCTCTTTCGACAAATAAGAGTGTCGAACCCAACGAGGAGCTAAAGGTAGAACAAATATTCCCTCAAGTTCTATCGACCACCAATACAACTCTACGCACGCTTAACTTTCGCTTTACCTAGAACAAGTATGAAACTAGAAGTACTTTGTAGGTGTTGTTGGATAGGTTTGCAAGATAATAAAGAGCACGTAAATAAAAAGTAGGGGCTGTTTAGATAAAGAAACAACTAAGTTAGTTTTATTAGAGAGCTTTTTGTCACGAGAAAGTTATTTGTCCCTAGGCAATCGATAACTAGACCGATAATCACTATTGCAATTTTATTTGAGGGAGAGGCATAAGCTAACATACTTTCTCTTCTTGGATCATATGCACTTATGATTGGAACTCTATCAAGCATCCACAACTACTAAGGATCATTAAGGTAAAACCCAACCATAGCATTATAGGGCATCAAGTCGTCTTTACTCCCATACACAAACAACCTACTTACTCGGGTCTGTGCTTCTGTCACTCACGCCACCCACCATAAGAAAATCATGAACATATTGCAAACCCTACAACAGGTATCCCTCACACTTGCGCGACATGGAGAGCACCATAGGACAGCACCAATAATCAAACATGGAACTCAAACCAATCACGATCATCAATTAACCCATAGGACAAAACGGATCTACTCAAACATCATATGATAGCCATACATCATTGGGAAATGATATATAGCGTTGAGAACCATATTTAAGTAGAGATTATAGCGGGTAAAAGAGGGGTTACACTGCTGCATAGAGGGGGGAAGAGTTGGTGATGACGGCGGTGAAGTTGTTGGTGTAGATTGCGGTGATGATGATGGCCCCGGCGGCGTTCCGGCGCCACTGGAAGAGATGGGGAGAGGCCCCCCTTCTTCTTCTTCTTCTTCCTTGACCTTCTCCCTAGATGGGATAAGGGTTTCCCCTCTGGTCCATGGCCTCCATGGCATGGGAGGGGCGAGAGCCCCTCCGAGATTGGATCTGTCTCTCTGTCTCATTCTGTTTCTGCGTTTTCTGATTCTGCCCTTTCACCCTTTCTTAAATTCCCGGAGATCCGTAACTCCAATTGGGCTGAATTTTGGACACGATTTTTATCCGGAAATTAGCTTTCTTGTGGCGAAAGAAGGGCACCAACCACCTTACGGGGTGGCCACGAGGGCCCAGGGCGCGCCTGACCCCTGGGGCGCGCCCCCTGCCTCATGCCCCCCTCGGGCATCGTCTCGCGTTGATTTTTCTTCCCAAAAATCACATATATTCCAAAAAAATCTCCGTCAGTTTTTATCCCGTTTGGACTCCGTTTGATATGGATTTACTACGAAGCAAAAAACATGCAATAAACAAGAACTGTCACTGGGCACTGGATTAATATGTTAGTCCCAAAAATAGTATAAAAAGTTGCCAAAAGTATATGAAAGTTGTAGAATATTGGCATGGAACAATCTGTTGGGGAACGTAGTAATTTCAAAAAAAAAATCCTACGCACATGCAAGATCATGGTGATGCATAGCAACGAGAGGGGAGAGTATGATCTACGTACCTTGTAGATCGACAACGGAAGCGTTTGGTTGATGTAGTCGTACGTCTCCACGATCCGACCGATCAAGCACGGAAACTACGGCACCTCCGAGTTCTAGCACACGTTCAGCTCGATGATGATCCCCGGACTCCGATCCAGCAAAGTGTCGGGGAAGAGTTTCGTCAGCACGACGGCGTGGTGACGATCTTGATGTACTACTGCAGCAGGGCTTCGCCTAAACTCCGCTACAATATTATCGAGGACTATGGTGGAAGGGGGCACCGCACACGGCTAAGAATATGATCACGTGGATCAACTTGTGTGTTTCTGGGGTGACCCTGCCTCCGTATATAAAGTACTAAGGGAGGGGGTGCGGCCGGCCATGGAGAGGCGTGCCAGGAGAGTCCTACTCCCTCTGGGAGTAGGATCCCCCCCCCCCCCAATCCTAGTTGGAGTAGGATTCGCGGAGGGGGGAAAGGAGAGAGAGGGGCCGGCCCCCTCTCCTTGTCCTATTCGGACCAAGGGAGGGGAGGGGCGCGCGGCCCATGTTGGGCTGCCTCTTCTCTTTTCCACTAAGGCCCACTATGGCCCATATAGCTCCCGGGGGGTTCCGGTAACCTCCCGGTACTTCGGTAAAATCCCGATTTCACCCGGAACACTCCCGATATCCAAACATAGGCTTCCAATATATCAATATTTATGTCTCGACCATTTCGAGACTCCTCGTCATGTCCGTGATCTCATCCGGGACTCCGAACAAACTTCAGTACATCAAAATGCATAAACTCATAATATAACTATCATCGTAACCTTAAGCGTGCGGACCCTACGGGTTCGAGAACAATGTAGACATGACCGAGACATGTCTCCGGTCAATAACCAATAGCGGAACCTGGATGCTCATATTGGCTCCTACATATTCTACGAAGATCTTTATCGGTCAGACCGCATAACAACATACGTTGTTCCCTTTGTCATCGGTATGTTACTTGCCCGAGATTCGATCGTCGGTATTCCAATACCTAGTTCAATCTCGTTACCGGCAAGTCTCTTTACTCATTCTGTAATACATCATCCTGCAACTAACTCATTAGTTGCAATGCTTGCAAGGCTTAAGTGATGTGCATTACCAAGAGGGCCCAGAGATACCTCTCCGACAATCGGAGTGACAAATCCTAATCTCGAAATACGCCAACCCAACATATACCTTTGGAGACACCTGTAGAGCTCCTTTATAATCACCCAGTTACGTTGTGACGTTTGGTAGCACACAAAGTGTTCCTCTGGCAAACGGGAGTTGCATAATCTCATAGTCATAGGAACATGTATAAGTCATGAAGAAAGCAATAGCAACATACTAAACGATCGGGTGCTAAGCTAATGGAATGGGTCATGTCAATCATATCATTCACTTAATGATGTAATCCCGTTAATCAAATAACAACTCATTGTTCATGGTTAGGAAACATAACCATCTTTGATTAACGAGCTAGTCAAGTAGAGGCATACTAGTGACACTCTGTTTGTCTATGTATTCACACATGTATTATGTTTCCGGTTAATACAATTCTAGCATGAATAATAAACATTTATCATGATATAAGGAAATAAATAATAACTTTATTATTGCCTCTAGGGCATATTTCCTTCAGTCTCCCACTTGCACTAGAGTCAATAATCTAGATTACACAGTAATGATTCTAACACCCATGGAGCCTTAGTGCTGATCATGTTTTGCTCGTGGAAGAGGCTTAGTCAACGGGTCTGCAACATTCAGATCCGTATGTATCTTGCAAATCTCTATGTCTCCCACCTGGACTAGATCCCGGATGGAATTGAAGCGTCTCTTGATGTGCTTGGTTCTCTTGTGAAATCTGGATTCCTTTGCCAAGGCAATTGCACCAGTATTGTCACAAAAGATTTTCATTGGACCCGATGCACTAGGTATGACACCTAGATCGGATATGAACTCCTTCATCCAGACTCCTTCATTTGCTGCTTCCGAAGCAGCTATGTACTCCGCTTCACATGTAGATCCTGCTACAACGCTTTGTTTAGAACTGCACCAACTGACAGCTCCACCATTTAATGTAAACACGTATCCGGTTTGCGATTTAGAATCGTCCGGATCAGTGTCAAAGCTTGCATCAACGTAACCTTTTACGATGAGCTCTTTGTCACCTCCATATATGAGAAACATATCCTTAGTCCTTTTCAGGTATTTCAGGATGTTCTTGACCGCTGTCCAGTGATCCACTCCTGGATTACTTTGGTACCTCCCTGCTAGACTTATAGCAAGGCACACATCAGGTCTGGTACAAAGCATTGCATACATGATAGATCCTATGGCTGAAGCATAGGGAACGTCTTTCATTTTCTCTCTATCTTCTGCAGTGGTCGGGCATTGAGTCTTACTCAACTTCACACCTTGTAACACAGGCAAGAACCCTTTCTTTGCTTGATCCATTTTGAACTTCTTCAAAATTTTGTCAAGGTATGTGCTTTGTGAAAGTCCAATTAAGCGTCTTGATCTATCTCTATAGATCTTAATGCCTAATATGTAAGCAGCTTCACCGAGGTCTTTCATTGAAAAACTCTTATTCAAGTATCCCTTTATGCTATCCAGAAATTCTATATCATTTCCAATTAGTAATATGTCATCTACATATAATATCAGAAATGCTATAGAGCTCCCACTCACTTTCTTGTAAATACAGGCTTCTCCAAAAGTCTGTATAAAACCAAATGCTTTGATCACACTATCAAAGCGTTTATTCCAACTCCGAGAGGCTTGCACCAGTCCATGGATGGATCGCTGGAGCTTGCATACTTTGTTAGCTTCCTTTGGATCGACAAAACCTTGTGGTTGCATCATATACAACTCTTCTTCCAGAAATCCATTCAGGAATGCAGTTTTGACATCCATTTGCCAAATTTCATAATCATAAAATGCGGCAATTGCTAACATGATTCGGACAGACTTAAGCATCGCTACGGGTGAGAAGGTCTCATCGTAGTCAATCCCTTGAACTTGCCGAAAACCTTTTGCTACAAGTCGAGCTTTGTAGACAGTAATATTACCGTCAGCGTCAGTCTTCTTCTTGAAGATCCATTTATTCTCAATTGCTTGCCAATCATCGGGCAAGTCAACCAAAGTCCATACTTTGTTCTCATACATGGATCCCATCTCAGATTTCATGGCTTCAAGCCACTTTGCGGAATCTGGGCTCACCATCGCTTCTTCATAGTTCGTAGGTTCATCATGATCTAGTAGCATGACTTCCAGAACGGGATTGCCGTACCACTCTGGCGCGGATCTTACTCTGGTTGATCTACGAGGTTCAGTAGTATCTTGTTCTGAAGTTTCATGATCATCATCATTAGCTTCCTCACTAACTGGTGTAGGTGTCACAGAAACAGTTTTCTGTGATGTACTACTTTCCAATAAGGGAGCAGGTACAGTTACCTCGTCAAGTTCTACTTTCCTCCCACTCACTTCTTTCGAGAGAAACTCCTTCTCCAGAAAGTTTCCGAATTTAGCAACAAAAGTCTTGCCTTCGGATCTGTGATAGAAGGTGTATCCAATATTCTCCTTTGGATATCCTATGAAGACACATTTCTCCGATTTGGGTTCGAGCTTATCAGGTTGAAGCTTTTTCACATAAGCATCGCAGCCCCAAACTTTCAGAAACGACAACTTTGGTTTCTTGCCAAACCACAGTTCATAAGGCGTCGTCTCAACGGATTTTGATGGTGCCCTATTTAACGTGAATGCGGCCGTCTCTAGAGCGTATCCCCAAAACGATAGCGGTAAATCAGTAAGAGACATCATAGATCGCACCTTATCTAGTAAAGTACGATTACGACGTTCGGACACACCATTACACTGTGGTGTTCCGGGTGGCGTGAGTTGCGAAACTATTCCACAATTTTTCAAATGTACACCAAACTCGTAACTCAAATATTCTCCTCCACGATCAGATCGTAGAAACTTTATTTTCTTGTTACGATGATTTTCAACTTCACTCTGAAATTCTTTGAACTTTTCAAACGTTTCAGACTTATGTTTCAATTAAGTAGATATACCCATATCTGCTTAAGTCATCTGTGAAGGTGAGAAAATAACGATATCCGCCACGAGCCTCAATATTCATCGGACCACATACATCTGTATGTATGATTTCCAACAAATCTGTTGCTCTCTCCATAGTACCGGAGAATGGTGTTTTGGTCATCTTGCCCATGAGGCACGGTTCGCAAGTACCAAGTGATTCATAATCAAGTGGTTCCAAAAGTCCATCAGTATGGAGTTTCTTCATGCGCTTTACACCGATATACCTAAACGGCAGTGCCACAAATATGTTGCACTATCATTATCAACTCTGCATCTTTTGGCTTCAACATTATGAATATGTGTGTTACTACTATCGAGATTCAACAAAAATAGACCACTCTTCAAGGGTGCATGACCATAAAAGATATTACTCATATAAATAGAACAACCATTATTTTCTGATTTAAATGAATAACCGTCTCGCATCAAACAAGATCTAGATATAATGTTCATGCTTAACGCTGGCACCAAATAACAATTATTTAGGTCTAATATTAATCTCGAAGGTAGATGTAGAGGTAGCGTGCCGACCGCGATCACATCGACTTTGGAACCGTTTCCCACGCGCATCGTCACCTCGTCCTTAGCCAATCTTCGCTTAATCCGTAGTCCCTGTTTTGAGTTGCAAATATTAGCAACAGAACCAGTATCAAATACCCAGGTGCTACTGCGAGCATTAGTAAGGTACACATCAATAACATGTATATCACATATACCTTTGTTCACCTTGCCATCCTTCTTATCCGCCAAATACTTGGGGCAGTTCCGCTTCCAGTGACCAGTCTGCTTGCAATAGAAGCACTAAGTTTCAGGCTTAGGTCCAGGTTTGGGTTTCTTCTCTTGAGTAGCAACTTGCTTGCCCTTCTTTTTGAAGTTTCCCTTCTTCTTCCCTTTGCCCTTTTTTCTTGAAACTAGTGGTCTTGTTGACCATCAACACTTGATGCTCCTTCTTGATTTCTACCTCCGCAGCTTTCAGCATTGCGAAGAGCTCGGGAATAGTCTTATTCATCCCTTTCATATTATAGTTCATCACGAAGCTCTTGTAGCTTGGTGGCAGTGATTGGAGAATTCTGTCAATGACGCAATCATCTGGAAGATTAACTCCCAATTGAATCAAGTGATTATTATACCCAGACATTTTGAGTATATGCTCACTGACAGAACTGTTCTCCTCCATCTTGCAGCTATAGAACTTATTGGAGACTTCATATCTCTCAATCCGGGCATTTGCTTGAAATATTAACTTCAACTCTTGGAACATCTCATATGCTCCATGACGTTCAAAACGTCGTTGAAGTCCCGATTCTAAGCCGTAAAGCATGGCACACTGAACTATTGAGTAGTCATCAGCTTTGCTCTGCCATACGTTCATAACATCCGGCGTTGCTCCTGCAGCAGGCCTGGCACCCAGCGGTGCTTCCAGGACGTAATTCTTCTGTGCAGCAATGAGGATAATCCTCAAGTTACGGACCTAGTCCGTGTAATTGCTACCATCATCTTTCAACTTTGCTTTCTCAAAGAACGCGTTAAAATTCAATGGAACAACAGCACGAGCCATCTATCTACAAACAAGCATAAACAAGCAAGATACTTATCAGGTACTAAGTTTCATGATAAATTTAAGTTCAGTTAATTTACTTAAAGAACTCCCACTTAGATAGACATCCCTCTAATCCTCTAAGTGATTACGTGATCCAAATCAACTAAACCATGTCCGATCATCACGTGAGATGGAGTAGTTTCATTGGTGAACATCATTATGTTGATCATATCTACTATATTATTCACGCTCGACCTTTCGGTCTCCGTGTTCCGAGGCCATATCTGTATATGCTTGGCTCGTCAAGTATAACCTGAGTATTCCGCGTGTGCAACTGTTTTGCACCCATTGTATTTGAACGTAAAGCCTATCACACCCGATCATCACGTGGTGTCTCAGCATGAAGAACTTTCACAATGTTGCATACTCAGGGAGAACACTTCTTGATATTTTAGTGAGAGATCATCTTATAATGCTACCGTCAATCAAAGCAAGATAAGATGCATAAAAGATAAACATCACATGCAATCAATATAAGTGATATGATATGGCCATCATCATCTTGTGCTTGTGATCTTCATCTCCGAAGCACCGTCGTGATCACCATCGTCACCGGCGTGACACCATGATCTCCATCGTAGCATCGTTGTCGTCTCGCCAAGCTTGTGCTTCCACGACTATCGCTACCGCTTAGTGATAAAGTAAAGCATTACATCGCGATTGCATTGCATACAATAAAGCGACAACCATATGGCTCCTGCCAGTTGCCGATAACTCGGTTACAAAACATGATCATCTCATACAACAAAAATCAGCGTCATGTCTTGACCATATCACATCACAACATGCCCTGCAAAAACAAGTTAGACGTCCTCTACTTTGTTGTTGCAAGTTTTACGTGGCTGCTACGGGCTTAAGCAAGAACTAATCTTACCTACGCATCAAAACCACAACGATAGTTTGTCAAGTTGGTGCTGTTTTAACCTTCGCAAGGACCGGGTGTAGCCACACTCGATTCAACTAAAGTTGGAGAAACTGTCACCCGCAAGCCACCTATGTGCAAAGCACGTCGGGAGAACCGGTCTCGCGTAAGCGTACGCGTAATGTCGGTCCGGGCCGCTTCGTCCAACAATACCGCCGAACCAAAGTATGACATGCTGGTAAGCAGTATGACTTATATCGCCCACAACTCATTTGTGTTCTACTCGTGCATATAACATCAACATATAAAACCTAGGCTCGGATGCCACTGTTGGGGAACGTAGTAATTTCAAAAAAAAATCCTACGCACACGCAAGATCATGGTGATGCATAGCAAGGAGAGGGGATAGTATGATCTACGTACCTTGTAGATCGACAACGGAAGCGTTTGGTTGATGTAGTCGTACGTCTCCATGATCCGACCGATCAAGCACCGAAACTACGGCACCTCCGAGTTCTAGCACATGACAATCCCCGGACTCCGATCCAGCAAAGTGTCGGGGAAGAGTTCCGTCAGCACGACGGCGTGGTGACGATCTTGATGTACTACTGCAGCAGGGCTTCGCCTAAACTCCGCTACAATATTATCGAGGACTATGGTGGAAGGGGGCACCGCACACGGCTAAGAATATGATCACGTGGATCAACTTGTGTGTTTCTGGGGTGCCCCTGCCTCCGTATATAAAGGACTAAGGGAGGGGGTGCGGCCGGCCATGGAGAGGCGCGCCAGGAGAGTCCTACTCCCTCTGGGAGTAGGATCCCCCCCCCAATCCTAGTTGGGGGGAAAGGAGAGAGAGGGGCCAGCCCCCTCTCCTTGTCCTATTCGGACCAAGGGAGGGGAGGGGCGCATGGCCCATGTTGGGCTGCCTCTTCTCTTTTCCACTAAGGCCCACTATGGCCCATATAGCTCCCGGGGGGTTCCGGTAACCTCCCGGTACTCCGGTAAAATCCCGATTTCACCCGGAACACTTCCAATATCCAAACATAGGCTTCCAATATATCAATCTTTTTGTCTCGACCATTTCGAGACTCCTAGTCATGTCCGTGATCTCATCCGGGACTCCGAACAAACTTCAGTACATCAGAATGCATAAACTCATAATATAACTGTCATCGTAACCTTAAGCGTGCGGACCCTACGGGTTCGAGAACAATGTAGACATGACCGAGACATGTCTCCGGTCAATAACCAATAGCGGAACCTGGATGCTCATATTGGCTCCTACATATTCTATGAAGATCTTTATCGGTCAGACCGCATAACAACATACGTTGTTCCCTTTGTCATCGGTATGTTACTTGCCCGAGATTCGATCGTCGGTATTCCAATACCTAGTTCAATCTCGTTACCGGCAAGTCTCTTTACTCGTTCTATAATACATCATCCCGCAACTAACGCATTAGTTGCAATGCTTGCAAGGCTTAAGTGATGTGCATTACCGAGAGGGCCCAGAGATACCTCTCCGACAATCGAAGTGACAAATCCTAATCTCGAAATACGCCAACCCAACATGTACCTTTGGAGACACCTGTAGAGCTCCTTTATAATCACCCAGTTACGTTGTGATGTTTGGTAGCACACAAAGTGTTCCTTTGGCAAACGGGAGTTGCATAATCTCATAGTCATAGGAACATGTATAAGTCATGAAGAAAGCAATAGCAACATACTAAACGATCGGGTGCTAAGATAATGGAATGGGTCATGTCAATCAGATCATTCACTTAATGATGTGATCCTGTTAATCAAATAACAACTCATTGTTCATGGTTAGGAAACATAACCATCTTTGATTAACGAGCTAGTCAAGTAGAGGCATACTAGTGACACTTAGTTTGTCTATGTATTCACACATGTATTATGTTTCCGGTTAATACAATTCTAGCATGAATAATAAACATTTATCATGATATAAGGAAATAAATAATAACTTTATTATTACCTCTAGGGCATATTTCCTTCACAATCAGAAATTATAGATACGACAGAGATGTATCAGAGCCCAAGACGGCGTCATCACCAGAGCCTTTGGAAGGCGAAGACCATCTATTGTCAGGATAGCCTGTACTAGCTGTCCCTCTTCAAACTGGCCATTGTGGGATCCCATCCCGCCTAATATTTGGGAAGGGGACCCTGGCCTCTATAAATAGGGCTAGCCACCACCTTAGAAGGGAGAGAAGAATCCTCGACCGCATTAAGCTCACCAAGCACAAGAGCACCTCTCCTCAGGAGGCTGTTCTTCCCTTGTAACTATTCATCCCCAGCCCAAGAGGCAATCCACCACACCACACTGGAGTAGGGTATTACACCACATCGGTGGCCCCAACCAGTATAAATCTTGTGTCCCTTTGTTCTGCGAGTTCGACACGCTAAGCCTTGATATTGCGGTGAGGGCGTGAGCTAGAGGGAGGAGAGATCTTCGTGCGCACCCCAGTGTTTGAACCTCAAGGGTTCTCCGGAACCCGAAATCCGACATTACCCGTTATGAATTACCTTATCACAAAACTATCTGTTACTGACAATTTCAGTGCTTGCAGAGAATACCTTACTGAAAACCGCTTGTCATTTCCTTCTACTCCTCGTTGGGTTCGACACTCCTACTTATCGAAACAACTACGATAGATCCCCTATACTTGTGGGTCATCAAGACTATTTTCTAGCGCCGTTGTTGGGGAGTGAAGCGCCATTGGTAGGTGGAATTTGGTAAGGAAAATTTTATATGGTGTGCTAAAATTTACTGTCACTTGTTACTATGGAACATAATCCTTTGAGGGGCTTGTTCGGGGTATCTTCACCCCGACCAGTAGAGCAAAGAGTTGCTCCACAACCTACTAAAAATGTTTACTTTGAAATTCCTTCGGGTATGATAGAGAAACTGCTAGCTAATCCTTTTACGGGAGATGGAACATTGCATCCTGATTTGCACCTAATCTATGTGGATGAGGTTTGTGGATTATTTAAGCTTGTAGGTATGCCCGAGGATGTTATCAAGAAGAAGGTCTCCCCTTTATCTTTGAAGGGAAAGTCATTGACATGGTTTAGGCTATGTGATAATATTGGATCATGGAACTACAATCGATTGAAATTGGAATTTCATCAGAAGTTTTATCCTATGCATCTGGTTCATCTTGATTGTAATTATATGTATAATTTTTGGCCTCGCGAAGGAGAAA
Organism: Triticum dicoccoides; assembly: GCF_002162155.2. Taxonomy (NCBI): domain Eukaryota; kingdom Viridiplantae; phylum Streptophyta; class Magnoliopsida; order Poales; family Poaceae; genus Triticum; species Triticum dicoccoides. The sequence goes on along the minus strand of NC_041384.1, from coordinate 611,981,088 downwards.
GCATAGGTCAAGCTTGGGGGAGGCTTAAGTCAATGTTATATTCATGCCCCAATCATGAGCTCTCAAGAGAAATTATTATTCAAAAAATTTATGCTTGGCTTTCTCTCGGTAATCTCTCCATGCTCGATACTTCTTGTACTGGTTCTTTTATGATGAAGACTATTGAATTCAGATGGGATTTATTGGAAAGAATAAAACGGACCTCTGAATATTGGGAACTCTACGAAGGTAAGGAGTTAGGTATAACACCTAAGTTTGATTGTGTTAAATCTTTTATGGATACCGATGCTTTTCATGAATTTAGCACTAAATATGGACTTGACTCTGAGATAGTAGCTTCTTTATGTGAATCATTTGCTACTCATGTTGATCTCCCTAAGGAAAAGTGGATTAAATATCATCCTCCCATTGAAGTAAAAGTAGTTAAACCTATTAAAGTTGAAGAAAATACTATCACTTATAATGTTGATCCTATTGTTCCTACCGCTTATATTGAGAAACCACCTTTCCCTACTAGAATAAAGGATCATGCTAAAGCTTCAACTATGGTCAATAAAAGTAACATTAGAACACCCAAACCATCTGAGAAAATTAAGGTTGAACCTAGTTTTGCTATGGTTAAAGATCTCTTGTCTGATAATATTGATGGGCATGTTATTTACCTTTGTGATGAAGTTGCTAGAATTGCTAGACCGATACTAAAAATAAACATAGACCTGTTGTAGGCATGCCTGTTATTTCTGTTAAAATAGGAGATCATTGCTATCATGGCTTATGTGATATGGGTGCCAGTGCTAGTGCAATACCTCATTCTTTATATGAAGAAATTATGCATGATATTGCACCTGCTGAGATAGAAGGTATTGATGTTACAATTAAGCTTGCCAATAGAGATATTATTTCACCGATTGGGATTGTTAGAGATGTTGAAGTCTTGTGTGGGAAAGTTAAATATCCTGTTGATTTTCTTGTTCTTGGTTCCCCACAAGATGACTTTTGTCCCATTATATTTGGTAGACCCTTCTTGAATACTGTTAATGCTAAGATAGACTGCAAAAAGGATATTGTTTCTGTTGGTTTAGGGGATATGTCTCATGATTTTAATTTTGCTAAATTCCGTAGACAACCCGATGATAAAGAATTGTCTAGTAAAGAAGAAATTATTGGTCTTGCTTCTATTGCCGTGCCTCCTAATGATCCTTTAGAACAATATTTGATAGACCATGAAAATGATATGTTTATGAATGAAAGAAGGGAAATAGATGAAGTATTGTTTAAGTGGGGACCTATTTTGAAACATAACTTGCCTGCTGAAATTCTAGGGGATCCTCCTCCACCCAAGGGTGATCCTGTGTTTGAGATTAAACTGTTGCCTGATACTCTTAAATATGCTTATCTTGATGAAAAGAAGATATATCCTGTTATTAGTAGTGCTAACCTTTCAGAGCAGGAAGAAGAGAGATTATTAAAAACTCCGAAGAAGCACCGTGCTGCTATCGGATATACTCTTGATGATCTTAAGGGCATTAGTCCCACTCTATGCCAGCACAAAATAAAGTTGGAGAAAGACGTTAAACCGGTTGTCGATCACCAACGACGGTTAAATCCTAAAATGAAAGAAGTGGTAAGAAAAGAAATACTAAAGCTAAAGAATGGTAATTGATTTCCGCAAACTAAATAACGCTGCTAAAAAGGATCATTACCCTTTACCTTTTATTGATCAAATGCTAGAAATATTATCTAAACATACACATTTTTTCTTTCTAGATGGTTATCCTGGTTTCTCTCAAATACCTGTGTCAAAAGAGGATCAAGAAAAGACCACCTTTACTTGTCCTTTCGGTACCTTTGCTTATAGACGTATGCCTTTTGGTTTTTGTAATGCACCTGCCACCTTTCAAAGATGTGTGACTACTATATTCTCTGACTTTTGTGAAAAGATTATTGAGGTATTCATGGATGATTTTTCCGTTTATGGAACTTGTTTTGATGATTGCTTAAGCAACCTTGACCGAGTTTTGCAGAGATGTGAAGAAACTAATCTTGTCTTGAATTGGGAGAAGTGCCACTTTATGGTTAATGAAGGTATTGTCTTGGGGCATAAAATTTCTGAAAGAGGTATTGAAGTTGATAAAGCTAAAGTTGATGCTATTGAAAAGATGTCGTGTCCTAAGGACATTAAAGGTATAAGAAGTTTCCTTGGTCATGCCGGTTTTTATAGGAGGTTCATTAAAGACTTCTCAAAAATTTCCAGGCCTCTGACTAATCTCTTACAAAAAGATGTTTCTTTTGTCTTTGATGATGATCGTGTAGAAGCATTTTAAATACTTAAGAAAGCTTTGATTTCTGCACCTATTGTTCAGCCACCTGATTGGAATTTACCCTTTGAAATTATGTGTGATGCTAGTGATTATGTTGTAGGTGTTGTTCTAGGACAAAGAGTTGATAAGAAATTAAATGTTATCCAATATGCTAGTAAAACTCTAGACAGTGCCCAGAGAAATTATGCTACTACTGAAAAAGAATTTTTAGCAGTTGTATTTGCTTGTGATAAGTCCAGACCTTATATTGTTGATTCTAAAGTAACTATTCACACTGATCATGCTGCTATTAAATATCTTATGGAAAAGAAAGATGCTAAACCTAGACTTATTAGATGGGTTCTCCTACTACAAGAATTTAATTTGCATATTATTGATAGAAAAGGAGCTAAGAACCCCATTGCAGACAACTTGTCTAGGTTAGAGAATGTTCTTGATGACCCACTACCTATAGATGATAGCTTTCCTGATGAACAATTAGCTATCATAAATGCTTCTCGTACTGCTCCATGGTATGCTGATTATGCCAATTACATTATTGCTAAATTTATACCACCTAGTTTCACATACCAGCAAAAGAAAAGGTCTTTCTATGATTTAAGACATTACTTCTGGGATGACCCACACCTTTACAAACAAGGAGTAGATGGTGTTATTAGACGTTGTGTACCTGAGCATAAACAAGAACAGATCCTAGGCAAGTGTCACACCGAGGCTTATGGAGGACACCACGCTGGAGATAGGACTACACATAAGGTATTGCAATCCGGTTTTTATTAGCCTACTCTCTTCAAGGATGCCCGTAAGTTTGTCTTGTCTTGTGATGGATGTCAAAGAATTGGTAATATTAGTAGACGTCAAGAAATGCCTATGAATTATTCACTTGTTATTGAACCATTTGATGTTTGGGGCTTTTATTATATGGGACCGTTTCCTTCCTCTAATGGGTATACACTTATTTTAGTTGCTATTGATTACATTACTAAGTGGGTAGAAGCTATTCCAACTAGTAGTGCTGATCATAACACCTCTATTAAGATGCTTAAAGAAGTTATTTTTCCGAGGTTTGGAGTCCCTAGATACTTAATGACTGATGGTGGCTCACACTTTATTCATGGTGCTTTTCGTAAAATGCTTGCTAAGTATGATGTTAATCATAGAATTGCATCCCCTTATCACCCACAGTCTAGTGGTCAAGTAGAACTAAGTAATAGAGAGCTTAAATTAATCTTGCAAAAGACTGTTAATAGATCTAGAAAGAATTGGTCAAAGAAACTTGATGATACATTGTGGGCCTATAGAACTGCATATAAAAATCCTATGGGTATGTCCCCGTATAAAATGGTTTATGGAAAAGCATGTCACTTACCTCTCGAACTAGAACATAAGGCATATTGGGCCATTAAAGAGCTCAATTATGACTTCAAACTTGCTGGTGAGAAGAGACTATTTGACATTAGCTCACTTGATGAATGGAGAACCCAGGCCTATGAGAATGCCAAACTGTTTAAAGAAAAAGTTAAAAGATGGCATGACAAAAGGATACAAAAATGTGAGTTTAATGTAGGTGATTATGTATTGTTATACAACTCTTGTTTAAGATTTTTTGCAGGAAAACTCCTCTCTAAATGGGAAGCTCCTTACGTTATCGAGGAGGTCTATCATTCCGGTGCCATAAAAATCAACAACTTCGAGGGCACAAATCCGAGGGTGGTGAACGGTCAAAGAATCAAAATTATATCTCAGGTAATCCTATAAATGTTGAAACTAATGTTATTGAAACTGTCACCCCGGAGGAGTATATAAGGGACACCTTCCAAAACGTTTCAGCCTCCGAAAAGGAAGAGGTATGTGGTATGGTAAGTAAACCGACTCCAAAATAGTTCTAATAGCAATTTTTCTCCGTTTTGGAATATTTAAGAAAATAGGAAAATAAGAAGTAGTCCGGAAAGGACACGAGGCATCCACGAGGGTGGAGGGTGCGCCCTACCCACCTGGGCGCGCCCCACTGCCTCGTGGGCACCACGTGTGCCCTCCGGACTCCGTTTTCTTGCACAATACTTCTTTTAGTCGGTAAAAATTCATTATATAATCTCCCGAAGGTTTTGACCATCGTACCACGCAAATATCCTCTGTTTTTTGTTTCGAGTTGTTTCTGCAGCAGATTTAGAGCAAGGTGTCATCTCAAGACTCCGACGGAGAGATCTATGTATCACATCTTATTGCTGACCCAAAGACCTATGGGGACCTATCTCCTTGTGGTCGAACTACGGATGATGAGGATGATGCTAATTTGAGGAGGATCAATGATTCAAGTTTGGAGGAGCAGGATGTTCCTCTACCTCAACCTGGGGATATGCACATGAAGTTCAAGAAGTCAAGTCTCCCTAAGAGGGCTAAACTGTCTAAAAACCAATCTATTCGTTCTCATTTTCGATGGAAAAGCAAAGGAGATTTATGTGACAAGATCTTAAAGCTAGAATCGGAGGTCAATGATTTAAAGGAGGAGATCAGATTCTCAATTACAATATGAAAAAGCTGAAGGCACAATCGTCATCATCATCGCCATCTCCTTCACCTCCGAAGAAAGAGTCATAAACACATGGGTATGGGCACTCCCCTTGGCAACTACCAAGATTGGGGGGTGCCCCGGTATCGTATCATCATCACACTTTTATCTTTACCGTTTTTCTTAGTTTGATCCTTTTCGTAATATCTTGATCTAGTAGAATAAAGTTTTAGTATGATCTAGTTTTGTGTTTTGCTTTATGACCCTTCTATGTAATCGAGTCCGTGAGCTATATATAATAAATATTAGTGTTGAGTCAAGGGCTTTGCCATCTTGCTATGATCTTGAGAAAAAAAGAAGGGGAGAGTAAGAATAAAAAGAAATAAAGAGATCATATTGATCTTATGGAGAGTAATGACTTCACGTATAAAGAGTATGATGAATAAAAGTTGTTGAGAGTTAACAAACATAGTTTTGGTCATCGTTGCAATTAATAGGAAGTAATAAAGAAAGAGTGGTTTTCACATATAAATATACTATCTTGGACATCTTTTATGATTGTGAGCACTCATTAAAATATGACATGCTAAAAAGTTGATGTTGGACAAGGAAGACAATGTAATGGGTTATGTTTTCTTACATCCGAAATAAATTATATTGTCATGGATCATCCAACATGTTGAGCTTGCCTTTCACTCTCATGGTAGCTGAATTCTTTGCACCAAGTAGAGATACTACTCGTGCTTCCAAACATCCTTAAACCCAGTTTTGCCATGAGAGTCCACCATATCTACCTATGGATTGAGTAAGATCCTTCAAGTAAGTTTTCATTGTTGCAAGCAATAAAAATTGCTCTCTAAATATGTATGATTTATTAGTGTGGAGAAAATAAGCTTTATATGATCTTGTGATGTGGAAGAAATAAACGCGACGGACTACATAATAAAGGTCCATATCACAAGTGGAAATATAAAGTGACATTTTTTTGCATTAAGATTTCGTGCATCCAACCTTAAAAACACATGACAACCTCTGCTTCCCTCTGTGAAGGGCATATCTTTAATTCTTGTCCTATACTTCATACAAGAGTCATGGTGATCTTCACCTTTCCTTTTTACATTTTATCCTTTGGCAAGCACCGTGTGTTGGAAAGATCCTAATATATATAGCTAATTGGATGTGAGTTTTCATGAATTATTATTCTTGACATTACCCTTGAGGTAAAAGGTTGGGAGGCAATGATACGTCTCCAACGTATCTATAATTTTTTATTATTCCATGCTATATTATATTCTGTTTTGGACATTATTGGGCTTTATTTTACACTTTTATATTATTTTTGGGACTAACCTATTAACCAGAGGCCTAGCCCAGAATTGCTGTTTTTTGCCTATGTTAGGGTTTTGCAGAAAAAGAATATCAAACGGAGTCCAAACGGAATGAAACCTTCTGGAACGTGATTTCGGGACGAACATGATCTAGAGGACTTGGACCCTACGTCAATAAATCAATCAAGAGGCCATGAGGTAGGGGGCGCGCCTACCCCCTGGGCGCGCCCTCCACCCTCGTGGGCCCCCTGTTGCTCCACCGACGTACTCCTTCCTCCTATATATACCTACGTACCCCCAAACTACCAGATACAGAGCCAAAACCCTAATTCCACCGCCGTAACTTTCTGTATCCACGAGATCCCATCTTGGGGCCTGTTCCGGAGCTCCACCGGAGGGGGCATCGATCACGGAGGGCTTCTACATCAACACCATAGCCCTTCCGATGAAGTGTGAGTAGTTTACCTCAGACCTACGAGTCCATAGTTATTAGCTAGATGGCTTCTTCTCTCTTTTTGGATCTCAATACAAAGTTCTCCCTGATGTAATCTTCTTTTGCTGTGTGTTTGTTGAGACCGATGAATTGTGGGTTTATGATCAAGTTTTTCTATGAACAATATTTGAATCTTATCTGAATTCTTTTATGTATGATTGGTTATCTTTGCAAGTCTCTTCGAATTATCAGTTTGGTTTGGCCTACTAGATTGATCTTTCTTGCAATGGGAGAAGTGCTTTGCTTTGGGTTCAATCTTGCGGTGTCCTTTCCCAGTGATAATAGGGGCAGCAAGGCACGTATTGTATTTTTGCCATCGAGGATAACAAGATGGGGTTTATTTCATATTGCATGAGTTTATCCCTCTACATCATGTCATCTTGCTTAAAGTGTTACTCTGTTCTCTTGAACTTGATACTCTAGATGCATGCTGGATAGCGGTCGATGTGTGGAGTAATAGTAGTAGATGCAGGCAGGAGTCGGCCTACTTGTCTCGGATGTGATGCCTATATACATGATCATACCTAGATATTCTCATAATTATGCTCAATTCTCTCAATTGCTCAACAGTAATTTGTTTACCCGCCGTGAATACCTATGCTCTCGAGAGAAGCCACTAGTGAAACCTATGGCCCCCGAGTCTATCTTCCATCATATTAATCTTCCAATACTTAGTTATTTCCTTTGCCTTTATTTTACTTTGCATCTTTATCATAAAAATACCAAAAATATTATCTTATTATATCTATTAGATCTCACTCTCGTAAGTGACTGTGTAGGGATTGACAACCCCTTGTCGCGTTGGTTGCGAGGATTTATTTGTTTGTGTAGGTATGAGGGACTCGTGCGTGGCCTCCTACTAGATTGATACCTTGGTTCTCTAAAACTGAGGGAAATACTTACGCTACTCTGTTGCATCACCCTTTCCTCTTCAAGGGAAAACCAACGCAAGTGCTCAAGAGGTAGCAAGAAGGATTTCTGGCGCCGTTGCCGGGGAGGTCTACGCAAAAGTCAACATACCAAGTACCCATCACAACCCTTATCTCCTGCATTACATTATTTGCCATTTGCCTCTCGTTTTCCTCTCCCCCACTTCACCCTTGCCGTTTTATTCGCCCTCTCGCTCTATCCTCCCTCTCTTTCTCTATTTGCCTCTATTTGCCCATTCCTCGTTTGCTTGTGTGTTGGATTGCTTTCTTGTCACGATGGCTCAAGATAACACTAAATTGTGTGACTTCACCAATATCAACAACAATGATTTTATTAGCACTCCGATTGCTCCTCTTACCGATGCTGAATCTTGTGAAATCAATGTTGCCTTGCTGAAACTTCTCATGAAAGATCTGTTTTCCGGCCTTCCTAGTCAAGATGCCGCTAGCCATCTAAATAACTTCGTTGATTTGTGTGATATGCAAAATAAGAAAGATGTGGATAATGATATTGTTAAATTGAATCTATATCCTTTTTCGCTTAGAGATCGTGCTAAAGCTTGGTTTTCGTCTTTGCCTAAAAATAGTATTGATTCATGGAATAAGTGCAAATATGCTTTTATCTCTAAGTATTTTCCTCCAACTATGATCATCTCTCTTAGAAATGATATTATGAATTTTAAGCAACTTGATCATGAACATGTTGCACAAGCTTGGGAGACGATGAAATTAATGATACGTAATTGCCCTAAGCATGGTTTGAATTTGTGGATGATTATACAATTTTTTTGCCGGATTGAATTTTGCTTCTAGAAATCTTTTAGATTCGTCCACGGGAGGCACTTTTATGGAAATCACTTTAGGAGAAGCTACTAAACTCCTAGATAATATTATGGTTAATTATTCTCAATGGCACACTGAAAGATCTACTCATAAGAAAGTGCATGCGATAGAAGAAATTAATGTTTTGAGTGGAAAGATGGATGAACTTATGAAATTATTTGCTAATAAAAGTTTTTCTTCTGATCCTAATGATATGCCTTTGTCTACTTTGATTGAGAATAATAAGGAATCTATAGATGTGAATTTTGTTGGTAGGAACAATTTTGGTAACAATGCATATAGAGGAAACTTTAACCCTATGCCATATCCTAGTAATTCCTTTAATAATTATGGTAATTCCTACAACAATTCCTATGGAAATTATAGTAAGATGCCCTCTTATTTTTAATCTAATATTAAAGAATTTATTACTTCACAAAAGAATTTCAATGCTTTGATTGAAGAAATTTTCTTAAGATTGATGAGTTGGCTAGGAACGTTGATAGAATTTCTCTCGATGTTGATTCTTTGAAACTTAGATCTATTCCACCTAAGCATGATATCAATGAGTCTCTCAAATACATGAGAATTTCCATTGATGAGTGCAAAGAAAGAACCGCTAGGATGCGTGCTAAGAAAGATTGCTTTATAAAAGTGTGTTCTTCTAGTTTCCATGATAATAAAGATGAAGATCTAAAATTTGTTGATGTGTCCCCTATTAAATATTTATTTTGCAATATGAATCTTGATAATAATGGTACTGAATATGATCCACCTTTACCTAGACGACATTCCAAAAATTCGGAGTCTTTAGATCTTGATGCTAAAATTGTTTAAAGTGGGATTGAAGAAGTCAAAACTTTAAATATTGATGAACCCACTATTTTGGATTTCAAGGAATTTAATTATGATAATTGCTATTTGATAGATTGTATTCCCTTGTTGCAATCCGTGTTAAATTATCCTCATGCTTATAGTCAAAATAAAGCTTTTACTAAACATATCGTTGATGCTTTGATGCAATCTTATGAAGAAAAACTTGAGTTGGAAGTTTCTATCCCTAGAAAACTTTATGATGAGTGGGAACCTACTATTAATATTAAAATTAAAGATCATGAATGCTATGCTTTGTGTGATTTGGGTGCTAGTGTTTCCACGATTCCAAAGACTTTGTGTGATTTGTTAGGTTTCTGTGATTTTGATGATTGCTCTTTAAACTTGCACCTTGCGGATTCCACTATTAAGAAACCTATGGGAAGAATTAATGATGTTCTTATTGTTGCAAATAGGAATTATGTGCCCGTAGATTTTATTGTTCTTGACATAGATTGCAATCCTTCATGTCCTATTATTCTTGGTAGACCTTTCCTTAGAACGATTGGTGCAATTATTGATATGAAGGAAGGGAATATTAGATTCCAATTTCCATTAAGGAAAGGCTTGGGACACTTTCCTAGAAATAAAATTAAATTACCTTATGAATCTATTATGAGATCCACTTATGGATTGCCTACCAAAGATGGCAACACCTAGATCTATCCTTGCTTTTTATGCCTAGCTAGGGCGTTAAACGATAGCGCTTGTTGGGAGGCAACCCAATTTTATTTTTCTTCCTTGTTTTTTGCTCCTGTTTAGTAATAAATAATTTATCTAGCCTCTGTTTTGGTTGTGGTTTTTTTGTTAATTATTTTTTGTGCCAAGTAGAACCATTGGGAAGACTTGGGGAAAGTCTTGTTAATCTTGCTGTAAAAAACAGAAACTTTAGCGCTCACGAGAACTGCTGCCTTTTTTATTCGGAAAGTGCTATTTAGTTAATTATTTTTGAATATGATTAAAAGATAAATTCCTCACGTCCAGAAATTTATTTTAGAATTTTTGGGGTTCCAGATTTTGCGTTAGCTACAGATTACTACAGACTGTTCTGTTTTTGACAGATTCTGTTTTCGTGTGTTGTTTGCTTATTTTGATGAATCTATGGCTAGTAAAATAGTTTATAAACCATAGAGAAGTTGAAATACAGTAGGTTTAACACCAATATAAATAAAGAATGAGATCATGATAGTACCTTGAAGTAGTGTTTTGTTTTCTTTCGCTAACGGAGCTCACGAGATTTTCTACTTTAAGTTTTGTGTTGTGAAGTTTTCAAGTTTTGGGTAAAGATTTGATGGATTATGGAACAAGGAGTGTCAAGAGCCTAAGATTGGGGATGCCCATGGCACCCCCAAGATAATATAAGGACACCTAAAATCCAAAGCTTGGGGATGCCCCGGAAGGCATCCCCTCTTTCGTCTACTTCTATCGGTAACTTTACTTGGAGCTATATTTTTATTTACCACATGATATGTGTTTTGCTTGGAGCGTCTTGTATTATTTGAGTCTTTATTTGTTAGTTTTCCAAAATCATCCTTGATGCAAACACCTTTTTGAGAGAGACACACATGATTCGGAAATTATTAGAATACTCTATGTGCTTCACTTATATCTTTTGAGTTATATAGTTTTTGCTCTAGTGCTTCACTTATATCTTTTAGAGCACGTCGGTGGATTTGTTTTATAGAAACCATTGTTCTCTCATGCCTCACTTAGATTATTTTGAGAGTCCTACAAAACAGCATGGTAATTTGCTTTAATTATTTGAGGCATTCAAGATTAAATAAATAAAATTTTCTTATGAGTGTGTTGAATACTATGAGAAGTTTGAAACTTGATAATTGTTTTGAGATATGGTGATGGTGATATTAGAGTCGTGCTAGTTGAGTAATTGTGAATTTGAGAAATGCTTGTGTTGAAGTTTGTGATTCCCGTAGCATGCACGTATGGTGAACTGTTATGTTAAGAAGTCGGAGCATGATGTATTTATTGATTGTCCTCCTTATGAGTGGCGGTCGGGGACGAGCGATGGTCTTTTCCTACCAATCTATCCCCCTAGGAGCATGCGCATAGTAGTTTGCTTCGATAACTAATAGATTTTTGCAATAAGTATGTGAGTTCTTTATGACTAATGTTGAGTCCATGGATTATACGCACTCTCACCCTTCCACCATTGCTAGCCTCTATAATACCGTGCACCTTTCGCCGGTATCATACACCCACCATATACCTTCCTCAAAACATCCACCATACCTACATATCATGGCATTTCCATAGCCATTCCGAGATATATTGCCATGCAACTTTCCACCGTTCCGTTTATCATGACACGCTCCATCATTGTCATATTGCTTTGCATGATCATGTAGTTTACATTTTAGTTTTGGCAAAGCCACCGTTCATAATTCTTTCATATAAGTCACTCATGCATCATTGCTATCCCGGTACACCGCCGGAGGCATTCATATAGAGTCATACTTTGTTCTAGTATCCATTTGTAATCATTGAGTTGTAAATAAATGGAAGTGTGATGATCATCATTCATAGAGTATTGTCCCAAATAAAAAAAGAGAAAGGATAAAAAAAGAAGGCCCAAAAAAAAGAAAAATATATAAATAAAAAGGGGCAATACTACTATCCTTTTTCCACACTTGTGCTTCAAAGTAGCACCATGATCTTCATAATAGAGAGTCTCCTATGTTATCACTTCCAACGATGTGCTTCCTCAAAATGCCCTAGGTCTTCGTGAGCAAGCGAGTTGGATGCACACCCACTTAGTTTCTTTTTGAGCTTTCATATATTTATAGCTCTAGTGCATCCGTTGCATGGCAATCCGTACTCGCTCACATTGATATCTATTGATGGGCATCTCCATAGCCCATTGATACGCCTAGTTGATGTGAGACTATCTTCTCCCTTTTTGTCTCCTCCACAACCACCATTCTATTCCACCTATAGTGCTATGTCCATGGCTCACGCTCATGTATTGCATGAAGATTGAAAAAGTTTGAGAACATTAAAAGTATGAAACAATTGGTTGGCTTGTCATCGGGGTTGTGCATGATTTGAATACTTTGTGTGGTGAAGATGGAGCATAGCCAGACTATATGATTTTGTAGCGATAACTTTCTTTGGTCATGTTATTTTGAAGAGACATAATTGCTTAGTTAGTATGCTTGAAGTATTATTATTTCTATGTCAATATTAAACTTTTTTCTTGAATCTTTCGGATCTGAATATTCATACCACAATTAAGAGAATTACATTGAAATTATGCCAAGTAGCATTCCACATCAAAAATTCTGTTTTTATCATTTATCTACTCGAGGACGAGCAGGAATTAAGCTTGGGGATGCTTGATACGTCCCCAACGTATCTATAATTTTTGATTGTTCCATGCTATATTATATTCTGTTTTGGACATTATTGGGCTTTATTTTACACTTTTATATTATTTTTGGGACTAACCTATTAACCGGAGGCCCAGCCCAGAATTGTTGTTTTTGCTTATTTTAGGGTTTCGCAGAAAAAGAATATCAAACACAGTCCAAACGGAATGAAACCTTCAGGAACGTGATTTTCGGAACGAACATGATCTAGAGCACTTGGACCCTACGGCAAGAAATCAATCAGGAGGCCACAAGGTAGGGGGCACGCCCTCCACCCTCATGGCCCCCCTGTTGCTCCACCGAAGTACTCCTTCCTCCTATATATACCTACGTACCCCCAAACTACCAGATACGGAGCCAAAACCCTAATTCCACCGCTGTAACTTTCTGTATCCACGAGATCCCATCTTGGGGCTTATTTCGGAGCTCCGCAGGAGGGGGCATCGATCACGGAGGGCTTCTACATCAACACCATAGCCCTTCCGATGAAGTGTGAGTAGTTTACCTCATACCTACGGGTCCATAGTTATTATCTAGATGGCTTCTTCTCTCTTTTTGGATCTCAATACGAAGTTCTCCCCCTCTCTTGTGGAGATCTATTCGATGTAATCTTCTTTTGCGGTGTGTTTGTTGAGACCGATGAATTGTGGGTTTATGATCTAGTTTATCTATGAACAATATTTGAATCTTCTCTAAATTCTTTTATGTATGATTGGTTAGCTTTGCAAGTCTCTTCGAATTATCAGTTTGGTTTGTGTAACATCCCAAATTTTCAGTTTGGAATGTTATACATTAGATCATCAATGCATACCATATTTTATTTGCTTTTGGCCTGATCCAGAAATTCTACGCAACTCAAGGACCCACGAAGAGAGTTGGGGATTTCGTTATTTTCATATTTGAGTTTTCTCAAATTTTGAAAATAGGATCATTTGATTTTATTTATTTTATCTTCAATTAGTTCTATTATAAAAATATGAGAGAGGGATAAAATGACTTTCCCAAAATAAAGAAATATTGAAGATTTGATAAAAAAATCAAATAAGATTTTATTTCGGAGTTTTTGGCTAGTTTATCTGAATTTAGGAAAAATTGCATGTTTTTCAAAACTGCATTTTAGGGCCAAGAAAATATTCATCTCGTTCTAAATATTTTATTTAGGAGGTGAAAAATTATTTTGGCATTTTTAGAATTTTATTTTATTTTCTAGAATTTTTCTTTGTTTCGGCGGAATTGGTTCTTTTTAAAAAAAAGTATTGCGCGCCCGACTGGGCCGAAGGCCCAGTCGAGCCAGGCCAGGCCCGCGCCGCCGCCGCCTTCTCCCGCGGGAGACCGACCCACCACCGTCGCCGAGTCCGGCCGGGGCACGCCTCCTGAGGCTGACCCCGACCCGACGCCCCCTTCCCCAAGCCGACCCCCCCCCTCTTAAATACCGCCGCCGCCTCACCCCGCCACCTCGACCCGCCCCGCCTCCCACAGCAGCCCGCCGCC
>NC_041384.1:611929459-611966197 GCF_002162155.2 Triticum dicoccoides | reverse complement strand
CGCCGCCGCTGACGCCCACGCCGCCCGCCACCGACGCCGCCTCACCCCGCCGGAGCCCCGAGCCGCCGGTTTCCGATGAGGTAGCCGCGCCGTCCGCCACCGGTTTTCCGAAGAAAACCGATCCAGTTTTTTTGAAAACCCTAGGTTTTTTATTAGATCGGTTTTATCGGTTCACTTATTTAGCGAGTGTTCGCTCATTCGTCCGTTTTTACGGACGAGTTCACCGTTTAGTTTCAGATAACGAACGTTCGTTCGTTAATCTGTTCGTTAGTTTTTTCTTTTTCTTGGATTTTCCGTGATTATTTCTGATCGTGATTTCTGATCCGATTTTCGTTTTAGTTTAACTTTTCGCTCGTTTATCGGAATGAGGTGATTCAAGCGCCTAGAGTTTCGTCTCAAAACCCTCTTTCCGTTTAACCAACTCAAACATGTTTTTTCTTCTGTAAAATTTGACTTAGTTCCAGATTAGTAATCGAAGTTTGTTTCTTTCGCCGTTTGACTTTCCTTGTTTCGTTCGATTTGTTTCTTTTTGCAAACCAGAGTTCTTAAGTTGAACTTTCTGGTTAGATCTCTTATTTGAGTTTTACCTGTGCATTAGATGACTACTTATGGTATGCTTGTTTGTTTGTTTGTTTGCGTTAGAGTACCCGGAGTGCGTCGCTTCCTACTTCGAATCTAGGTTTCACAGATCATCGGCAAGGCAAGTAACACTTTGATCATACCTCTTACTACCCAATTTTATTGCATTAGATCAATCCTCAAACAATTGCATGAATAGGATCTGATTAATATGTGGGTTTTGGGAAGTAGTTGAGGTAGTACCTATTACCTGTTTTATTATCAAACCCTGGGAGTTACTTCTATGTTTGCTTATGCCATGCTATGCTTGTAGACGTGGATTGGGTTTGAGAGTATTCATGATAGATGTGAGATTGTTTAATTAATGGTTAAACTTAAGGTGGCAACTTAAATACACATCTGGGTGGACTGAGGCACCTGGGTATCCCAGCGATTGCCTGTTTTTCTTTATGGACCGCCACCCAGGCTCAAAGGGATCATGAGATTATTCATACTTGAAACTTCCATGTGCAGCCACAAGCTACTATGGGCTCTAGCATAGTTGATTAAGTCGTGCGAACTCTTACAGTGGTAGACTAGCAGATGTAGGGGAAAGTAGGTGTAACGGTCTACCCGATTGTAAGGTGCTAGCGCTTCTGAAAGACTATGTCTTCGTCATCCGTTTCTCAAACACCATGTAGTGAGAGAATTCCAACAGAGGAGATCGAGTCTTGTGGGGAAAGTGCACAAACCTCTGGAGAGTGTATAAACTAATCATGATTAGCCGTGTCCCCGGTTATGGACGTCTTGAGTATCTAGTACTTGGATTATCATGTGAATCTCATCATGTGACTTTAATTAATTTTGTTGGGTTTTAATGATGATGTTTAATTGGGATTGAGAGGGTGCCTACACTCTCAATGTTTAACAACCACCATGATAGTTAAATAAAATTTATTCCTTTGCAGTAGGGAAAAATTGGCTTTACGCAAACTATAACCATAGAGCTTTCCACCAGCCATATATGCATGTAGTATAGCCTATTTCGGTTCACTACTCTCTATGTGTTACATTGCCAGCATATTCCATGTGATGACCCGTTTTTGGGCTGCAACGTTCATGTTGCAGACTTTTCAGATGACGAGTAAGGAGCCTTAGGTCGTGGTTCTATACTCAGTGATGCTGTTGGAGTTGATGGACTCACTTATCTTCCAAGCCTTCCGCTGTTATCGTTATTAGATGGCCTTAAGCCATATTACTTGTAATACGTTCTCTTTTGAGACACTCGATGTAATAAGTGTGTGATTGCTACTCTGTTATAAATCCTTCAAGTACTGTGCGTGTCAGCATTACTGATCCAGGGATGACACTGAAGCACAGAGATCGGACTGTTTGAGGTCTGGTCACTACAAGATGGTATCAGAGCACACACTGACTGTAGGACACGACCACTAAGATAAAGACCTAGATCACCACTCTCTTCTCATTTCTGACTTCTCATCTTTTCTACTCTTTTAGGATGGCGGATGCAAGGAACAAGTTCACGTAACCAGATGAAGATACACCCTTTGGATGCCACCTGAAGGAAGTCACTAAGTACTTGAACATCGGAGTACCAAGCTTCACCGGGGCCTACAATGCCACTTTACCCGAGGAGGAGCGCTGGATGATTCAAGTTCAAGTTCCAGGAAGGACGTTCGCGCCAGTCACCGAGCCCATAGAGTTTTCCTTTGATGCACCAACCTGGAGTCTAGGGAAGAGCATGGCAGCCCACATCACCATGGGACATATTGGAGAAGTTTACCGCAATGATCTCAAGGATACTATCTACCAGATTTGTGGGCGCCGAGATAAGCAATGGGAGATGATCAGCACCAGGAAGGATAGATTAATCGCAGCTTTTATTCAGGAGTTAAACCAGCACATTCGACGTCGGGAGAACCAGATGTGCGCAGGCATGATAGATCTGAAGAAGGCGATGACAAGAATCACGGAGCAGGAGGAAGAACTCAAGGCTACCCGCGAAGACTATATGGAGGAAATCGAAGTATTAGTGGAGAAGAATGACGACCTGACCAGGAAGCTAGGAGTGTTCATGGAAGATCTCGCGCCAGGAGGAGAAGATGACAATTCCACTTGCCCGGAGAACTATATCATCATCGACGACACCGACTTGGACCCAGACGATAGCGATGATGACTATGTTGATGAAGCTAGAGCGGATATCATGGAGTCTTCATCGGAGCAGTTTTTCTAGTAGACCACCATAACAGTAGTAGAATTCCACCATGTATATAGCATAGTCCAAGCACTTTTGTAACGATAGTTCTAAACCGATTGTATGCCCTTGGTTGAATTGAATGAAGTGATTTTGTTTGCTTTTGCCTCACGTGCATATGGGTAGTGTTTTCTCTCTAGGCCTCAATCTATTCTATATTCTCATCTTTTCTAAACCCTCAGATGCCTCCGAGACGTGACAATGGATTTGCTTTCCCATCGGAGCTCACTTAGTTGATCCAGTAGCAGAATGCATTGATGCAGTTGCTAGTCCAGAATCAGAATCAGGGGAACAACAACAACAACAACAACAACAACAACAACAACAACAACAACAACAACAACAACAACAACAACAACCCACCACCACCACCACCTGTTGATCACTTAACCCGTTTCCTTAGATTGAATCCGCCGGTGTTCTCCAGTAGCACCGAGCCGATAGTGGCAGATGATTGGCTCCGCAAGACAGGGAGGGAATTGACCACAGCAGGATGCATAACTGCGGAAAAGGTGCGTTTTGCCGCACATCAGCTTGAAGGACCCACAACATCATGGTGGGAGAATTTCACAACCACTTATCCTATCGACACTGTCACATGGGATCAGTTTAAGCAGGCTTTCCGTACTGCCATTGTTTCAGCAGGAGCTATGGCCATGAAGAAGCGTGAGTTTCGCAACTTGCGCCAAGGAGGACGGACAGTTGGACAATACATGGATGACTTTAGTAAGTTAGCACGTTATGCCCCGGATGACGTTGCTATGGATGCAACTAAGTAGGAGAAGTTTCTGGAAGGACTGAATGATGAGTTGAGCATGCAGTTGATGGTAGCAACTTTTAACAACTACCAGGAGTTGGTAGATCGTGCTCTTATGATAGAAGGGAAGCAGCAGCAGATTGAGAACCGCAATAGGAAGTATGGACAAGGGAAATACAATTCAGGAGCTCAGCAGAAGCCACATTTTACCCCGAAATCGGGAGGACATTTTCAGCATACCCATGGAGGAGGGAGTTCGCATAATCATAATGGCCCCATGTAACGCCCCGAGACCGATGTGCCAGGTGTCATTCAGTTATTCGTTGTCGTTGCCGTGTCATTCGCTTGCGTGTTGCATTTTATCATGTCATCATGTGCATTGCATCATCATGTTTTTAAAACTTGCATTCGTCCGGGTTCTCTGAGTTCTCTCCGTTATCCGTTTTGAGCCCAGACACACTTGCACGCGCCCGCGGCATGTCCAAAATATTATTTTATAAGTGGCCGGAAAATGTTCTCGGAATGGGATGAGATTTGACGTGTGGTCTTATTATAGTGTAGATAGACCGCCTGTCAAATATCATCGCATTCGAAGTTCGTTTGATGCCCCAACGGATAACTATAGCGGCAGTATAGCCGGTCTAACGTCGGACGTCTTCGGTCTCCGAAAACTGTTGTCAGGCTTTCCCTCTCTTCTCTTCTCTCGGCTCGAGACCGTCTACACAACTCACTACCTACCACCAGGTCCAACCTAACCCCTCTCGTCAGCCCGCAGCCCCCCTCGCGCGCGTCCGAAAGTTGTCCCGAACCGACCCGGGGAGTCATCACCGTTGTGTCCGGATCATCCCCAAACATCTACAAAACGTCACCGTTTTCTCATTTGGTCTCCCTAAGCTTTTATTTCGCGACCGTCCGTTTAAGATCGGAGGGACCAAATGCCCCTATCCAAAAATCCACTTACTATATATAGACCCCTACCCATATCAGATCAAACCCTAAGATCCAGGAGGTTTGTCCCACCTCCGCCGCCACTCTTCTGGTTCCCCTCGGGATCCCTCCCGATCTATCCACTCGAACCAGCCACCGAATCCCCTCCTCCATGATTTCAGCTACCAACCAACCAGCGCCCACCCTCTCGATCCAGGAGCCGAGCTCCCCTCGCCTCCACCTCATCACTGCCTCGCCTCACCGGAGCTGCCTCCCCCGACGACGAGCACCTCCGACCCAGGCCATTGCCCCGCGCCCCCTCTCCTTTCTTCTCCCTCCATTTCTCTCTCTGCTCCTCACCAGTGCCGCCTCCCTGCAGGAACCGCCGCTGCCATGGGAGTTCGCTGGAGCCGGAGCTCCCTCGGCGTCGCCCTCGCCTCCCGCCGCTAGATTTGCCCGAAAACTGAGCTGCGACCTCCGGATCCTTCATCCTCCGACGCTCTTCGCTCGGGCCCGCTGCCACCTGCTCGGTGGAGCACTGGAGTCGCCGCCGTCTCACTCGATCGGGAGGTCCCCGATCCGCACATGCCCGTTGACCGCGTGTGGCCAGCCGCCGGAGTTCCAGGTCGCCGTTGCTTCCCTCGAGCTCTTCCCGCTGCCGCCTGCTTATTCTCATCAGAGGTGACGAGCACACCGCATTGACCGCTTCCCTCCAGTGCCAAATCACGAGGCCCAGCGGACCGCCTCTACTAGCGCCTCTTTCAGCCTCCCTCCTCTGCCGACCGGGCCTTGGCCCATGGTGAGGAGACCCCTCCCCCAGCGCCTCCTTTTTTTCCTTTCTTTGGCCCAACTGGATTCGGCCCATATATGTTTTTTTCCTGTGCGCCGCGATTTTGTCCAATGACCCCCAAGCTTTGCAGATTTACAGAAAACCCCCTAGCCTTCATGCATTTAATCTCTCACAAACGATGCATCATATTAAAATGTTTTATATATGAAAAATGCTTAAAATTGTGTCTAGTTTCATATTATGTCATTTTCATCCATGTTTAAAATGTTAAAAATGTTGTTTGCATTAATTTTCCCCTATGCCATGTTTAAATGATTTAATTCATAACTAAATAACGGTAGCTCCGATTTAAATAATCTTTATATGTAAATGGGGTAGAAAAATGCCTAGTTTAACATGGTGGCTTCAATTTGCATGTTTAAAAACTCTAAAATAATGTTTAGGGAAGAACAGTACCAAACCTTAAATTATGCATATGAGGATTTTCCGGAATTGTTGTTCGTTGCTTCCGGCCTCATTTATACTTGCCTAGATAGGTAGTTTTGTTGTGCTTCACCTCTTGCCATGTTAATCAACATTTAATATTGTTGGGGTACATAAATGAGAGAGAACTAAATAATTGATGTGGTGTTTTGTCAATATGCATCCCGATGCATATTGAGCTCCACTTAATTTGTAGGAGTGCTTGTGCACTTTGCCATGCCATGCATACTTAAACCGGACATGCATCATACTTGATTGTGCATCATGCCATGATTATGTGATGGTTGTTTACCATGATTGTTTGCTCCTTTCCGGTGTTTGCTCCTTCGGGTTGATTCCGTGAATGTCGCATTTGTGAGGATCCGTTCGTCTATGTTCCGTTTGTCTTCTTCATGGACTCGTTCTTCTTCCTTGCGGGATCTCAGGCAAGATGATCATACCCTCAAAATCACTACTATCTTTGCTTTGCTAGATGCTCGCTCTTTTGCTATGCCAATGCTACGATGCCTACCATTTGCTTGTCAGCCTCCCAAATTTCCATGTCAAACCTCTAACCCACCATGTCCTAGCAAACCGTTGATTGGCTATGTTACCGCTTTGCTCAGCCCCTCTTATAGCGTTGCTAGTTGCAGGTGAAGATTGGAGGCCGTTCCTTGTTGGAATATTTATTTACTTGTTGGGATATCACTATATATCTGATTTAATTAATGCATCTATATACTTGGTAAAGGGTGGAAGGCTCGGCCTTATGCCTGGTGTTTTGTTCCACTCTTGCCGCCCTAGTTTCCGTCATATCGGTGTTATGTTCCCGGATTTTGCGTTCCTCACGCGGTTGGGCTATAATGGGAACCCCTTGACAGTTCGCCTTAAGTAAAGCTTTTCCAGCAATGCCCAACATTGGTTTTACCATTTGCCACCTAGCCTTTTCTTTTCCCTTGGGGGTCGCGCGCCCAAGGGTCATCATTATTTTTAACCCCCCCCCCCCCGGGCCAGTGCTCCTCTGAGTGTTGGTCTGAACTGAGCTGCCTGCCGGGCCACCTCGAGGGAACTTGAGGGTTGGTTTTACTCGTAGCTAGTCTCATCTGAGTGTGCCCTGAGAAAGAGATATGTGCAGCTCCTATCGGGATTTGTCGGCAGATTCGGGCGGTGTTGCTGGTTTAGTTTTACCCTGTCAAAATGTCTTGTTGTACCGGGATACCGAGTCTGATCGGAATGTCTCGGGTGGAGGTCTATTCCTTCGTTGACCGTGAGAGCTTGTGATGGGCTAAGTTGGGACACCCCTGCAGGGATTTGAACTTTCGAAAGTCGTGCCCGCGGTTATGGGCAGACGGGAATTTGTTAACGTCCGGTTGTAGAAAACCTGAACTTGACCTTAATTAAAATGAATCAACCGCGTGTGTAACCGTGATGGTCTCTTTCCGGCGGAGTCCGGGAAGTGAACACGGTGTTGGAGTTATGCTTGACATAGGTAGTCTAGGATCACTTCTTGATCATACTTTTATCGACCGTGCTTTGCCTTCTCTTCTCGCTCTCATTTGCGTATGTTTAGCCACCATATATGCTAGTCGCTTGCTGCAGCTCCACCTCATATCTTGCCTTACCTATGAGCTTAAATAGTCTTGATCGCGAGGGTGCGAGATTGCTGAGTCCCCGTGGCTCACAGATACTTCCAAAACCAGCTTGCAGGTGCCGATGAGTCTGTGCAGATGACACAACCAAGCTCAGGAGGAGCTCGATGAAGATCTTGTCCTTTGTGTTGTTTCGTTCTAGTTGATCAGTAGTGGAGCCCAGTTGGGGGTGATTGGGACCTTTGTCGCATTTGGGGTTCTTCTTTTATTTTGGTTCCGTAGTCGGACCTTGATTGTATTTGTTTGATGTAATGCTTTATTCTTGCAATTGTGTGAAGTGGCGATTGTAAGCCAACTATGTATATCTTTCCCTTATGTATTACATGGGTTGTGTGAAGATTACCTCACTTGCGACATATGCCTTCAATGCGATTATGTCTCTAAGTCGTGCCTCGACACGTGGGAGCTATAGTCGCATCGAGGGTGTTACAAGTTGGTATCAGAGCCTTCCCCGACCTTAGGAGCCCCATTGCTTGATCGTTTTCAGCGGCCGAGTTGTGTCTAGAAAAATGTTTTGAGTCATTTAGGAATTATATATCAGAGAGTTTAGGAATTCTTTTTACTTCCCAGTCTCCTCGTCGCTCTGGTAAGGCATCCTGACGTAGAGTTTTGACTCTTCTCTTCTCAAATTTCACTAAAAAAAATTTAGGATCACGCGGGTATCTTGGAATCGTTCCGATGGTTTTATGATGAGAACATTGTCTTGGTGCCTCCTGTCAGGGGTTTAGTGGAAGTGTCCCGGGGAGTTGAGCTCTGAGGTGTTGTCGTCATAATTTTATCATTGCAGTTCTGGAATACCTGAATTTAGTACGCCGACATCGAAAATCTCTTTTATGCAGTTCGTTGGTGAGATAACCTCGACGCCACCCAGTACTGGGGCGGGAGTTCGGGAGTATCGCCATAACTTGTATAACGGATGCTTTTCGAAGGTTGAGGTAGATGATTTCCGAAGGTTTCTTGGTTATGTGTTGAAGGATGGATACAGCTAGATGTAGGATTTGCTAGTTTGGGTGGGATATTATGCTTCCCCTGTATCCCCAACACCTGATTGCATAACCGAAAAATTTCGGGAGTTTCATAGGTGGGAATTCAAGTAGCTCTTAGGATATCTTTCCGACGGATGTACGATATGAAATTGGGGTTCGACGTCTAGTGGTCCGCCTATTCACGGTCGGTTTTATAGTGGTCTCGTTGTGTCTTAAAGAGTCCTTGGCTATGCCGACTCGGGGACGCTTCGTATGTCATGTGCACTGCCTTGTACATGATGGTGCTGTACGATCGAGCCCGTGTAGGCCCCACCATGAAAACTTCGGACGAAATCTCTATCATATGTTTGTTCCAGCTTATTTTGCAAGCCAAACCTTTGTTTTGTTTTGAGTTGTGGTATTCGAGTTGCTTCAATGTCAAGTGTTGATTCCATACCTTCCCTAAGTGGTGTTCTCATATTCCTATGTGAATACTAATCCTTCTCGATCATCGAGATTGTTTTGTCAATCCTTTTTAACCGATGTGCTTCTCTTCAAGTGGATTCGATCATTTCAACAATCGCAAGATCAAGTATCAGTTCTTCTCAACGGTGTTTGTTTCATCCGTCTCCAAGTTGCCTTTGTTTTTTCCCACCCTCCCTCCCTTGTTTTTCTTCAAGGGTTCAGAATTATTGATCAAGTATCCATCTTATTGATGTGAAGTCTCTCCATTCTTTTCCCGTCAATATTCTTATCCGGTGATTCTCATGAAGATTCTAACGGAGGTTCAAGTTCATCATCTTTCGTTCTTTTCTTCTCCGGTGGAACCAAGTCAAGCTTTGTGGATCATATCCTTTTTCCTCGTTTCAAATACGTTCTCATGCCGATGCAATCCTTAATCATTCACCTCTCGCTGTTCAATTGTTCCGGAGTGCTGAAGATATCTCAGAAGGCTCGTTTTGTCATCCAAGATCAGCTCAACCTATTTCGAGATTGTTATCTCATTCAAGCCATGTAATTCAACCGTTGCTTTCTCTCTTTTGAATTGTTCTATGGTGTTTCTTTTGAGTGAGTCCTAACCCACAGGTCTTTTCCCAGGATCTTACCTGACTCTTCTAATTTTCTCGGAGTTATTCTCAATTTCTTTTCGAAGTTTGACGTAAGAATGAATTATCATAAGTCTTATGTTTTCTCCAAGATCTGCCGAATTCTTTTCATCGTTGTCTCAACCTATTCGTTTTGATTCTTCCGGAGTGTCTAAATGATTCATGGGGGTGTTTCTCGTCGTAATTCTCAGATTTGGAAGACCGAAGAAGAATTTTCTCCATATCTTGCTCCACTCTCTTCAAAATTCATGATTCTAGCTTGTTGCCATCCTCTCATAATTATTTTTCGATTGTGAGAATTCTTTTCACCCATCTGGAGCATTTCATGAGTTGTTTTTCATTTCTTTTACCCGAAGCCCATCATTTAAGAAGACTTATTCATACTCAGCTTTCAGCTATCATTCTCCAATTTTACCGGTGCTTCGTTCAAGTGATCTTTAATCGGCTCGTGATTTCTTCGTTCTCATGTATCTAAATCCTCTCAATCATCTTTGTTCATTTTCTAATTCTTCCCAGTGTTTCTCTATCTTTTCTTCGTTCATTTCCAATTAATCCGGTGGTCCGTTTAAGAGTTCTCTTCCTTGGTCACCATATCAATTTATTCGTTGTTTCAACCCTTCCGGTGGTTCGTTCAATACCTTCTCAAGTTTGACGCTATATCTCTCTTAATCTTTTCTATGAGAATAAGTAATATGTCGAATCCGTTGGTTGTCGTCAATTTAATTGGTGAAGGATACGCATAACATAATTCTTATTCTTGTTTCATCAAGTTTATTCAATTTCTTTTCCGGAGTGGCTCATCATACTTATTCTTGGTTTCAAGTGCTCATCTTTCTTTCCCGGAGTTCCAAGCTTTAATTATCACGGTGATC
The DNA here is from genome assembly GCF_002162155.2 of Triticum dicoccoides. Lineage (NCBI taxonomy): Eukaryota > Viridiplantae > Streptophyta > Magnoliopsida > Poales > Poaceae > Triticum > Triticum dicoccoides. The sequence goes on along the minus strand of NC_041384.1, from coordinate 611,955,833 downwards.
CATCTAAATCATTACAAGGTTTCACCTTGTGTTTTCAACTTCTCTTGCTTTGGTCATCATTTTTGTTACCGGAGTTCTTCGTGGAGGCTCAACTTGATGGTTCATCAAGGATTTATATTCCTTCTTGAAACGTTCATCAACTTTCTATTCAGAGGAGCTCAAGCTTTCTTCATATTTGTAATCCGGAGTGCATTTTCTTTCTACCATATTATCAGAGGTGGTATTATATAATTCTTGATAATCTGAGTTCATGTTTGATGATTCACTTGTTATTAAGAATGAGGTATTTTAAATCCATCAATCTCGTCATTGGAGTTATCTTGAGTTATGTTTCACCTAAAGCTTTCCCTAAGGATCTTGCTACTGTGAGACGTATAATTGACCCAAGCTCTTCATTTACCCTCCAGGTGAAATAGTTTCTCGTCTTTTTGTTCTTATCAATCCAATTCTTTTCCCGTGAAGTGGCAGGTTTTTCATCTCTTAATTTGAGATGCATTTCATAAGACCATACCAAGCTTATTCTTTTCGTTGTTGGTTTTCCAACAACTCCGTTTTAGCATTTGTTGTAAGCGTGCTCCCTCAAGATCTTGTTTCCCTGCGTTCCGGAGGCATGGTGATGTTGCTCTCTCCAACCCATATTCTTGCTTTGTCAGGATCGTGTTTTTTTCATGCCTATCCATTAAACCGGAGTGTCGTGCCCTTTTGCTCAAGGTCTTTTCATTTTATCAAGTTTTTGCCTTCCGTTTCAACCGGAGCGCTGCCCGAATTTGGTCTTCCTTGATCCCCTTCTTTAACCGGAGTGTTTTCAATATATATCTTGCCCTTCAACCTCAAGGTTTTTCGCAATGCTCTTTGTCCCTTTTTTCTAACAGAGTGTTTTCGACCTAGTTCACCTTCATTGTATTCTTTTCTCGAACTTGTTCAACCTTTGTAAGGTTCTTTGGTTTCACTCGTTTGTCAAGAAGCAACTTAGTTTACCTCTTCTCTTTCTCTTCCGTTTTCCCTCCGGTGCCATTCTAGATCTTGGGACGAGATCCTCTCATAGTGGTGGAGTGTTGTAACGCCCCGAGACCGATGTGCCAGGTGTCGTTCAGTTATTCGTTGTCGTTGCCGTGTCATTCGCTTGCGTGTTGCATTTTATCATGTCATCATGTGCATTGCATCATCATGTTTTTAAAACTTGCATTCGTCCGGGTTCTCCGAGTTCTCTCCGTTGTCCGTTTTGAGCCCAGACACACTTGCACGCGCCCGCGGCATGTCCGAAATATTATTTTATAAGTGGCCGGAAAATGTTCTCGGAATGGGATGAGATTTGACGTGTGGTCTTATTATAGTGTAGATAGACCGCCTGTCAAATTTCATCGCATTCGGAGTTCGTTTGATGCCCCAACGGATAACTATAGCGGCAGTATAGCCGGTCTAACGTCGGACGTCTTCGGTCTCCGAAAACTGTTGTCGGGCTTTCCCTCTCTTCTCTTCTCTCCGCTCGAGACCGTCTACACAACTCACTACCTACCGCCAGGTCCAACCTAACCCCTCTCGTCAGCCCGCAGCCCCCCTCGCGCGCGTCCGAAAGTTGTCCCGAACCGACCCGGGGAGTCATCACCGTTGTGTCCGGATCATCCCCAAACATCTACAAAACGTCAGCGTTTTCTCATTTGGTCTCCCTAAGCTTTTATTTCGCGACCGTCCGTTTAAGATCGGAGGGACCAAATGCCCCTATCCAAAAATCCACTTACTATATATAGACCCCTACCCATATCAGATCAAACCCTAAGATCCAGGAGGTTTGTCCCACCTCCGCCACCACTCTTCTGGTTCCCCTCGGGATCTCTCCCGATCTATCCACTCGAACCAGCCACCGAATCCCCTCCTCCACGATTTCAGCTACCAACCAACCAGCGCCCACCCTCTCGATCCAGGAGCCGAGCTCCCCTCGCCTCCACCTCGTCACTGCCTCGCCTCACCGAAGCTGCCTCCCCCGATGACGAGCACCTCCGACCGAGGCCATTGCCCCGCGCCCCCTCTCCTTTCTTCTCCCTCCGTTTCTCTCTCTGCTCCTCACTAGTGCCGCCTCCCTGCAGGAACCGTCGCTGCCATGGGAGTTCGCTGGAGCCGGAGCTCCCTCGGTGTCGCCCTCGCCTCCCGCCGCTGGATTTGCCCGAAAACTGAGCCGCGACCTCCGGATACTTCATCCTCCGACGCCCTTCGCTCGGGCCCGCTGCCACCTGCTCGGCGGAGCACCGGAGTCGCCGCCGTCTCACTCGATCGGGAGGTCCCCGATCCGCACCTGCCCGTTGACCGCGTGTGGCCAGCCGCCGGAGTTCCAGGTCGCCGCTGCTTCCCTCGAGCTCTTCCCGCTGCCGCCTGCTTCTTCTCGTGAGAGGCGACGAGCACACCACGTTGACCGCTTCCCTCCAGTGCCAAATCACGAGGCCCGGCGGACCGCCTCTACTAGCGCCTCTTTCAGCCTCCCTCCTCTGCCGACCGGGCCTTGGCCCATGGTGAGGAGACCCCTCCCCCAGCGCCTCCTTTTTTTTCCTTTCTTTGGCCCAACTGGATTCAGCCCATATATGTTTTTTTCCTGTGCGTCGCAATTTTGTCCAATTACCCCCAAGCTTTGTAGATTTACAAAAAAACCCCTAGCCTTCATGCATTTAATCTCTCACAAACGATGCATCATATTAAAATGTTTTATATATGAAAAATGCTTAAAATTGTGTCTAGTTTCATATTATGTCATTTTCATCCATGTTTAAAATGTTAAAAATGTTGTTTGCATTAATTTGCCCCTATGCCATGTTTAAATGATTTAATTCATAACTAAATAACCGTAGCTCCTATTTAAATAATCTTTATATGTAAATGGGGTAGAAAAATGCCTAGTTTAACATGGTGGCTTCAATTTGCATGTTTAACAACTCTAAAATAATGTTTAGGGCAGAACAGTACCAAACCTTAAATTATGCATATGAGGATTTTCCGGAATTGTTGTTCGTTGCTTCCGGCCTCATTTATACTTGCCTAGATAGGTAGTTTTGTTGTGCTTCACCTCTTGCCATGTTAATCAACATTTAATATTGTTGGGGTACATAAACGAGAGAGAACTAAATAATTGATGTGGTGTTTTGTCAATATGCATCCCGATGCATATTGAGCTCCACTTAATTTGTAGGAGTGCTTGTGCACTTTGCCATGCCATGCATACTTAAACCGGACATGCATCATACTTGATTGTGCATCATGCCATGATTATGTGATGGTTGTTTACCATGATTGTTTGCTCCTTTCCGGTGTTTGCTCCGTCGGGTTGATTCCGTGAACGTCGCATTTGTGAGGATCCGTTCGTCTACGTTCCGTTTGTCTTCTTCATGGACTCATTCTTCTTCCTTGCGGGATCTCAGGCAAGATGATCATACCCTCGAAATCACTACTATCTTTGCTTTGCTAGATGCTCGCTCTTTTGCTATGCCAATGCTACGATGCCTACCATTTGCTTGTCAGCCTCCCAAATTGCCATGTCAAACCTCTAACCCACCTTGTCCTAGCAAACCGTTGATTGGCTATGTTACCGCTTTGCTCAGCCCCTCTTATAGCGTTGCTAGTTGCAGGTGAAGATTGGAGGCCGTTCCTTGTTGGAATATTTATTTACTTGTTGGGATATCACTATATATCTGATTTAATTAATGCATCTATATACTTGGTAAAGGGTGGAAGGCTCGGCCTTATGCCTGGTGTTTTGTTCCACTCTTGCCGCCCTAGTTTCCGTCATATCGGTGTTATGTTCCCGGATTTTGCGTTCCTCACGCGGTTGGGCTATAATGGGAACCCCTTGACAGTTCGCCTTAAGTAAAGTTTTTCCAGCAATGCCCAACATTGGTTTTACCATTTGCTACCTAGCCTTTTCTTTTCCCTTGGGGGTCGCGCGCCCAAGGGTCATCATTATTTTTAACCCCCCCCCCCCCGGGCCAGTGCTCCTCTGAGTGTTGGTCCGAACTGAGCTGCCTGCGGGGCCACCTCGGGGGAACTTGAGGGTTGGTTTTACTCGTAGCTAGTCTCATCTGAGTGTGCCCTGAGAAAGAGATATGTGCAGCTCCTATCAGGATTTGTCGGCACATTCGGGCGGTGTTGCTGGTTTAGTTTTACCCTGTCGAAATGTCTTGTTGTACCGGGATACCGAGTCTGATCGGAATGTCTCGGGTGGAGGTCTATTCCTTCGTTGACCGTGAGAGCTTGTGATGGGCTAAGTTGGGACACCCCTGCAGGGATTTGAACTTTCGAAAGCCGTGCCCGCGGTTATGGGCAGATGGGAATTTGTTAACGTCCGGTTGTTGAAAACCTGAACTTGACCTTAATTAAAATGAATCAACCGCGTGTGTAACCGTGATGGTCTCTTTCCGGCGGAGTCCGGGAAGTGAACACGGTGTTGGAGTTATGCTTGACGTAGGTAGTCTAGGATCACTTCTTGATCATACTTTTATCGACCGTGCTTTGCCTTCTCTTCTCGCTCTCATTTGCGTATGCTTAGCCACCATATATGCTAGTCGCTTGCTGCAGCTCCACCTCATATCTTGCCTTATCTATGAGCTTAAATAGTCTTGATCGCGAGGGTGCGAGATTGCTGAGTCCCCGTGGCTCACAGATACTTCCAAAACCAGTTTGCAGGTGCCGATGAGTCTGTGCAGATGACGCAACCAAGCTCAGGAGGAGCTCGATGAAGATCTTGTCCTTTGTGTTGTTTTGTTCTAGTTGATCAGTAGTGGAGCCCAGTTGGGGGTGATTGGGACCTTTGTCGCATTTGGGGTTCTTCTTTTATTTTGGTTCCGTAGTCGGACCTTGATTGTATTTGTTTAATGTAATGCTTTATTCTTGCAATTGTGTGAAGTGGCGATTGTAAGCCAACTATGTATCTCTTTCCCTTATGTGTTACATGGGTTGTGTGAAGATTACCTCACTTGCGACATATGCCTTCAATGCGATTATGTCTCTAAGTTGTGCCTCGACACGTGGGAGCTATAGTCGCATCGAGGGTGTTACACCCCAAGAATGGTAATGGGAATTGGGGAAGCAACGGTCAGAACCGTACCAACCCATCAACCCCAGCCAAGAGAGACCTGAGCCAAGTCACTTGTTATAAGTGTCAAAAGACCGGACATTATGCCAATGAATGTCCTGAAACCCAGAATGGAAAAGGCAATGGAAGCTCTGGGAAGAAGCCGAACCCTTTCAATAGGGGACAGGTGAACCACGTTAACGTGGAGGAGGTTGAAGCCCAGCCAGATGCAGTAATAGGTAAGTTTTTGGTTAAGTCATTTACTGCAATCGTTCTTTTTGATACTGGTGCATCGCATTCATACATATCAAGGGGATTCATGGATAAGTATAAACTGCCCACCAAGGTTCTTAGAACAACTATGTTAGTAAGCTCACCAGGAGCGGAGTATATGGCAAGTAAAGGATGTTTTCAAGTGCCATTGAGTATAGGTAGGCATGTGTTTCCCTCGGATTTAATCATTTTGGAATCGCAAGGTTTGGATGTAATTCTGGGTATGGATTGGCTATCGATGTATGGAGGAAACATCGATTGCGCCAGTAAGTCGATTTTGCTTACCACCCCAGAGGGAAGAAGGATCAAGTATGTATCACGGCATGTGCCGAATAGGACTCAAGTAAATTCTTTATCAGGAGTTATACAGGAGGAGGTACTTGTGGTAAAGGATTTTCCGGATGTATTTCCAGAAGAGTTGCCAGGCATGCCACCGGATAGAGACATTGAGTTTTTGGATTGAGCTTTTGCCAGGCACAGGACCAATATCTAAAGATCGTATAGAATGCCTGCAAAGGATTTGGATGAGATTAAGAAGCAGATTAAGGAGTTACCGGATAAGGGATATATTCGCCCAAGTTCGTCACCTTGGGGATCACCAGTACTTCTAGTGGAAAAGAAGGATGGATCGTTAAGGATGGTTGTTGATTATCAAGGATTGAATGAAGTGACGATCAAGAATAAGTACCCACTATCGATGATCAATGATTTGTTTGCCCAATTGCAAGGAGCTAAGGTATTTTCCAAGATCGATTTGCGAACAGGATACCACCAGTTGAAGATTCGAGGGCAGGACATACCTAAGACAGCTTTTACCACAAGGTATGGGTTGTATGAGTATACCGTTATGTCATTTGGTCTGACTAACGCACCTGCCTATTTTATGAACATGATGAACAAAGTGTTTATGTAGTTTTTGGATAAGTTCGTCGTAGTGTTCATTGATGATATTCTGGTTTACTCAAACAATGAAGGAGAACATAAAGAATAGTTGCGTTTGGTACTTGGTAAGCTCAGAGAAAGTTATACACTAAGTTCAGCAAATGTGAGTTTTGGTTGAAGGAAGTTGGATTCCTCGGACATGTTATATCTAGAGAAGGAATAGTTGTAGATCCCACCAAGGTTGTCACTGTGACAAATTGGGAAGCCCCAACAACAGTTGGAGAGATCCGAAGTTTCCTTGGACTCGTAGAATACTACCGGAGGTTCATTGGAAATTTCTCAAAAATTGCAAAACCTATGACGGAGTTGTTGAAGAAGGATACAAAGCTCAAATGGACTGAGGAATGTGAGGCCAGTTTCCAGGAGTTGAAGAAACGTTTGGTTACATCGTCAGTGTTGATTCTACCAGATCAGCGCAAGGATTATGAGGTATACTGCGACGCTTCACGTCGAGGACTTGGAGCAGTGCTTATGCAGGAGGGAAGAGTTGTTTCATATGCCTCATGATAGCTTAAGCCCCATGAGTTGAATTATGCTACACACGACTTGGAGTTAGCAGCCGTAGTGCACGCTTTGAAGACGTGGAGACATTTTCTCATCGGAAACCATTGTGAGGTGTACACAGATCACAAGAGTTTGAAGTACATCTTCACGCAGAAGGAGTTGAATCTCAGGCAAAGGAGATGGTTGGAGCTCATCAAGGATTATGATATGAGATTGCATTATCATCCCGGAAAGGCTAACGTACTAGCTCATGCATTGAGCCGCAAGAGCCATGTCAACACACTAATGACCGGAGAATTACCAAAGGAGTTAGCCGAGGCTCTTCGTGAGCTATGTTTGGAGATAGTTCCGAGAGGATATGTAGCAGCATTGGAGATTCAGTCTACTCTGATGGATAAGATCAGAGAATCTCAGAAGACCGACAAGGAGATTGCCACCATAAAGGAGAAGGTAAGTAAGGGAAAAGTTAAAGGATTTTGTGAGGATGAACACGATACCTTATGGTTTGAGGACCGCGTTTATGTGCCTAATGACCCGGAGATCATGAAGCTAATTTTGCAAGAGGCCCATGATTCGCCGTACTCGATTCACCCAGGAAACACCAAGATGTATTTGGATTTGAAAGACACTTTCTGGTGGACCGGAATGAAGAAGGATATTGCAGAATATGTAGCAGTTTGTGATGTATGTCAGAGAGTGAAGGCAGAGCATCAGAAGCCAGCAGGATTGCTACAGCCATTGCCGATACCCGAATGGAAGTGGGATAAGCTAGGCATGGATTTTATCATGGGATTACCCAGGACCCGTGCAGGCTATGACTCGATATGGGTTGTAGTCGTTCGCTTGACGAAGGTAGCTCATTTCATCCCAGTGAAGACCACTTACACCAGTGCTAAGTTGGCAAAGATATACATGACCAGGATCGTATGTCTACATGGAGTTCCGAGGAGCATTGTATCAGATAGAGGGACCCAGTTTACCTCAAAGTTCTGGAATCAGTTACACGAAACTTTGGGTACTAGACTAGAGTTCAGTACAGCTTTTCATCCGCAGACCGATGGACAGACCGAGAGAGTCAATCAGATTTTGGAGGATATGCTGAGAGCTTGTGCGCTAGATTATGGATCTAGTTGGGATGACAACTTGCCATATGTGGAGTTCTCTTACAACAATAGTTATCAATCCAGTTTGAAGATGGCCCCTTTTAAAGCCTTGTACGGAAGAAGGTGTAGAACACCATTGTCGTGGGACGAAGTTGGAGACCGCTAGTTTGTTTGGACCAGATTTGATTAAGGAGTCTGAACAGAAGGTGAAGTTGATTCGCGATAGGCTCAAGGTAGCCCAGTCCAGGCAGAAGAGCTATGCAGATTCTAAACGCAAGGAGACAATTTACGAAGCCGGAGATAGAGTTTATCTTCGTGTATCTCCACTTCGAGGAGTTAAGCACTTTGGAGTTAAGGGAAAGTTAGCGCCACGTTTTGTGGGACCATACAAAGTTTTGGAACGCATGGGAGAAGTTGCTTATAAGTTAGAATTGCCTGAGGGATTGTCAGGAGTTCACGACGTGTTCCACGTTTCCCAGTTGAAGAAGTGCCACGCAGAGATGGCGGATATACCGCTGAGAGATACAGTGCCGCTGGAAGCGATTCAGTTGGATAGTGACTTGACCTATGAGGAGAAACCAGTCAAGATTCTTGAGTATGCCAGACGAGTCACCCGTAGCAAGGTTATCAAGTTTTGCAAAGTTCAGTGGAGCCACCACACCGAAGATGAAGCCACCTGGGAGCGAGAGGAAGATCTGCTGAAGGACCACCCTCACCTATTTTCTAGCCAACCCGAATCTCGAGGGCGAGATTCATCTTAAGGGGGGTAGGTTTGTAACATCCCAAATTTTCAGTTTGGAATGTTATACATTAGATCATCACTGCATATCATATTTTATTTACTTTTGGCCTGATCCAGAAATTCTACGCAACTCAAGGACCCACGGAGAGAGTTCGGGATTTCGTTATTTTCATATTTGAGTTTCTCAAATTTTGAAAATATGATCATTTGATTTTATTTATTTTATCTTCAATTAGTTCTATTATAAAAATATGAGAGAGGGAATAAAATAACTTTCCCAAAATAAAGAAATATTGAAGATTTGATAAAAAATCAAATAAGATTTTATTTCGGAGTTTTTGGCTAGTTTATTTGAATTTAGGAAAAATTGCACGTTTTTCAAAACTGCATTTTAGGGCCAAGAAAATGTTCATCTCGTTCTAAATATTTTATTTAGGCGATGAAAATTTATTTTGGCATTTTTAGAATTTTATTTTATTTTCTAGAATTTTCTTAGTTTCGGCGGAATTGGTTTTAAAAAAAAGTACCGCACGCCCGACTAGGCCGAAGGCCCAGCCGAGCCAGGCCAGGCCCGCGCCGCCGCCGCCTTCCCCGCGGGAGACTGACCCACCGCCGCCGCTGAGTCCGGCCGGGGCATGCCTCCCGAGGCCAACCCCGACCCGGCGCCCCCTTCCCCAAGCCGACGTCCCCCTCTTAAATACCGCCGCTGTCGCCGCCTCACCCCGCCACGCCTCCCGCAGCAACCCGCCGCCACCGTGTGACACCGTCGCCGCTTGCCGCGCCCGCCACCGACACTGCCCCACCCCGTCGGAGCCCCGAGCCGCCGGTTTCCGACGAGGTAGCCGCGCCGTCCGCTGCCAGTTTTCCGAAGAAAACCGATCCGGTTTTTTTGAAAACCCTAGGTTTTTTTAATTTTATTAGATCAGTTTTATTGGTTCACTTATTTAGCGAGCGTTCGCTCGTTCATTCGTTTTTACGGACTAGTTCACCGTTTAGTTTCAGATAACAAACGTTCATTCGTTAATCTATTCGTCAGTTTTTTTCTTTTTCTCGGATTTTCCGCGATTATTTCTGATCGCGATTTCTGATCCGATTTTCATTTTAGTTTAACTTTTCGCTCGTTTATCGGAATCAGGCGATTCAACCATCTAGAGTTTCGTCTCTAAACCCTCTTTCCGTTTAACCAACTCAAACAAGTTTTTGCTTCTGTAAAATTTGACTTAGGTCCAGATTAGTAATCAAAGTTTGTTTCTTTCGCCGTTTGACTTTCGTTGTTTCGTTCAATTTGTTTCTTTCTGCAAATCGGAGTTCTTAAGTTGAACTTTCTGGTTAGATCTCTTATTTGAGTTTTACATGTGCATTAGATGAGTACTTATGGTATGCTTGTTTGTTTGTTTGCGGTAGAGTACCCGGAGTGCGCCGCTTGCTACTTCGAATCTCTAGGTTTCACGGATCATCAGCAAGGCAAGTAACACTTTGATCATACCTCTTACTATCCAGTTTTATTGCATTAGATCAATCCTCAAACAATTGCATGAATAGGATTTGATTAATATGTGGGTTTTGGGAAGTAGTTGAGGTAGTACCTATTACCTGTTTTATTATCAAACCCTGGGAGTTACTTCTATGTTTGCTTATGCCATGCTATGCTTGTATACATGGATTGGGTTTGTGAGTATTCATGACAGATGTGAGATTGTTTAATTAATGGTTAAACTTAAGGTGGCAACTTAAATACACATCTGGGTGGATTGAGGCACCTAGGTATCCCAACGATTGCCTGTTTTTCTTTATGGACCGCCACCCAGGCTCAAAGGGATCATGAGATTATTCATACTAGAAACTTCCATGTGCAGCCACAAGCTACTATGGGCTCTAGCATAGTTGATTAAGTCATGCAAACTCTTACAGTGGTAGACTAGCAAATGTAGGGGAAAGTAGGTGTAACGGTCTACCCGATCGTAAGGTGCTAGCGCTTCTGAAAGACTATGTCTCGGTCATCCGTTTCTCAAACACCATGTAGTGCGAGAATTCCAACGAAGGAGATCGAGTCTTGTGGGGAAAAGTGCACAAACCTCTGCAGAGTGTATAAACTAATCATGGTTAGCCGTGTCCCCGGTTATGGATGTCTTAAGTATCTAGTACTTGGATTATCATGTGAATCTCATCATGTGACTTTAATTAATTTTGTTGGGTTTTAATGATGATGTTTAATTGGGATTGAGAGGGTGTCTACACTCTCAATGTTTAACGACCACCATGATAGTTAAATAAAATTTATTCCTTTGCAGTGGGGAAAATTGGCTTTACGCAAACTGTAACCATAGAGCTTTCCACCAGCCATATATGCATGTAGTATAGCCTATTTCCGTTCACTACTCTCTATGTGTTACATTGCCAGCATATTCCATGTGCTGACCCGTTTTCGGGCTGCAACGTTCATGTTGCAAACTTTCCAAACGACGAGTAAAGAGCCTTAGGTCGTGGTTCTATACTCAATGGTGTCGTTGGAGTTGATGGACTCACTTATCTTCCAAGCCTTCCGCTATTATCGTTATTAGATGGCCTTAAGCCATATTACTTGTAATAAGTTCTCTTTTGAGACACTCGATGTAATAAGTGTGTGATTGCTACTCTGTTATAAATCCTTCAAGTACTGTGCGTGTCAGCATTACTGATCCAGGGATGACACTGAAGCACAGAGATCGGACTTTTTGAGGTCTGGTCGCTACAGTTTGGCCTACTAGATTGATCTTTCTTGCAATGGGAGAAGTGCTTAGCTTTGGGTTCAATCTTGCGGTGTCCTTTCCCAGTGACAGTAGGGGCAGCAAGGCACGTATTGTATTGTTGCCATCGAGGATAACAAGATGGGGTTTATTTCATATTGCATGAGTTTATCCCTCTACATCATGTCATCTTGCTTAAAGCGTTACTCTGTTCTCTTGAACTTGATACTCTAGATGCATGCTGGATAGCGGTCGATGTGTGGAGTAATAGTAGTAGATGCAGGCAGGAGTCGGTCTACTTGTCTCGGATGTGATGCCTATATACATGATCATACCTAGATATTCTCATAATTATGCTCAATTCTGTCAATTGCTCAACAATAATTTGTTTACCCGCTGTGAATACCTATGCTCTCGAGAGAAGCCACTAGTGAAACCTATGGCCCTCGGGTCTATCTTCCATCATATTAATCTTCTAATACTTAGTTATTTCCTTTGCCTTTTATTTTACTTTGCATCTTTATCATAAAAATACCAAAAATATTATCTTATCATATCTATCAGATCTCACTCTCGTAAGTGACCATGTAGGGATTGACAACCCCTTATCGCGTTGGTTGCGAGGATTTATTTGTTTGTGTAGGTACGAGGGACTCGTGTGTGGCCTCCTACTGGATTGATACCTTGATTCTCAAAAACTGAGGGAAATACTTATGCTACTCTGCTGCATCACCCTTTCCTCTTCAAGGGAAAACCAACGCAAGTGCTCAAGAGGTAGCAGGCAACACTATAAGCCCCTATCTTCCTCTGTGTCCGATTAAAACTTCATACCCATAAGTATTGTGTGAGTGTTAGCAATTGTGAAAAACTAAATGATAGTTGAGTATGTGGACTTGCTGAAAAGCTCTTATATTGACTCTTTCCGATGTTATGATAAATTGCAATTGCTTCAATGACTGAGATTATAGTTTGTTAGTTTTCAATGAAGTTTCTGATTCATACTTGAAATTGTGAATGAATTCAATGTTGCTGTTATAAGAATGATCATGATGCCCTCATGTCCGTATTTTATTTTATCGACACCTCTATCTCTAAACATGTGGACATATTTTTCGATATCGGCTTCCGCTTGAGGACAAGCGAGGTCTAAGCTGGGGGGAGTTGATACGTCCATTTTGCATCATGCTTTTATATCGATATCTATTGCATTATGGGCTGTTATTACATATTATGTCACAATACTTATGCATATTCTCTCTTATTTTACATGGTTTACATGAAGAGGGAGAATGTCGGCAGCTGGATTCTGGGCTAGAAGAAGAGAAAATATTAGAGACCTATTCTGCACAACTCCAAAAGTCCTCAAACTCCACAGAAGTCAGTTTTGGAATATATAAAAATATTGGGTGAAGAAAGCACCAGAGGGGGGCCACCCACCATCCACGAGGGTGGGGGGCGCGCCCCTGCCTCGTGGGCCCCCTGGCAGGCCTCCGGTGCCCATCTTTGGCTATATGAAGTCTTTTGCCCTGGAAAAAATCATAAGCAAGCTCTCAGGACGAAACTCCGCCGCCACGAGGCAGAACCTTGGCGGAACCAATCTAGGGCTCCGGCGGAGCTTTTTTGCCGGGGAAACATCCCTCCGGGAGGGGGAAATCATCATCGTCGTCATCGCCATTGATCCTCTCATCGGGAGGGGGTCAATCTCCATCAACATCTTCACCAGCACCATCTCATCTCAAACCCTAGTTCATCTCTTGTATCCAATCTTTGTTCCAAAGCCTTAGATTGGTACCTGTGGGTTGCTAGTAGTGTTGATTACTCCCTGTAGTTGATGCTAGTTGGTTTATTTGATGGAAGATCATATGTTCAGATCCTTTATGCATATTAATACCCCTATGATTATGAACATTAATATGAGTTGTGAGTAGTTACGTTTGTTCCTGAGGACATGGGAGAAGTCTTACTATAAGTAGTCATGTGAATTTGGTATTCGTTTGATATTTTGATGAGATGTATGTTGTCTTTCCTCTAGTGGTGTCATGTGAACATCGACTACATGACACTTCACCATTGTTTGGGCCTAGGGGAAGGCATTGGGAAGTAATAAGTAGATGATGGGTTGCTAGAGTGACAGAAGCTTAAACCCTAGTTTATTGTTGCTTCGTAAGGGGCTGATTTGGATCCACATGTTTCATGCTATGGTTAGGTTTACCTTAATACTTCTTTTGTAGTTGCGGATGCTTGCAAGAGGGGTTAATCATAAGTGGGATGCTTGTCCAAGGAAGGGTAGTACCCAAGCACCGGTCCACCCACATATCAAATTATCAAAGTATCGAACGTGAATCATATGAGCGTGATGAAAACTAGCTTGACGATAATTCCCATGTGTCCTCGGGAGCGCTTTCCTTTATATATGAGTTTGTCCAGGCTTGTCCTTTGCTACAAAAAGGATTGGTCCATCTTGCTGCACCTTGTTTACTTTTATTACTTGTTACCCGTTACGAATTACCTTATCACAAAACTATTTGTTACCGATAATTTCAGTGCTTGCAAAGAATACCTTACTGAATACCGCTTATCATTTCCTTCTGCTCCTCATTGGGTTCGACACTCTTACTTATTAAAAGGACTACGATAGATCCCCTATACTTGTGGGTCATCAGGTACACAACATAGCATACTTTATAGAACCTATGACTGAGGCATAGGGAATGACTTTTCATTCTCTTTCTATTTTCTGCCGTGGTCGGGTTTTAAGTCTTTACTAAACTTCACACCTTCCAACACAGGAAAGACCTCCTTCTTTGACTGTCCCATTTTGAAATACTTCAAAAAACTTGTCAAGGTATGTACTCATTGAAAAAATTTATCAAGCGTCTTGATATATCTCTATAGATCTTGATGCTCAATATGTAAGCAGCTTCACCGATGTCTTTCTTTGAAAAACTCCTTTCAAACATTCTTTTATGCTTTCAAGAAAATTCTACATATTTCCAATCAACAGTATGTCATTCACATATACTTATCAAAAAGGTTGTAGTGCTTCCACTCACTTTCTTGTAAATACAGGCTTCACCGCAAGTTTGTATAAAACTATATGCTTTGATCAACTTATCAAAGCATATATTCCAACTCCGAGATGCTTGCACCAGTCCATAGATGGATCGCTGGAGCTTGCACATTCTGTTAGCACCTTTAGGATTGACAAAACCTTCTTGTTGCATCATATAAAACTCTTCTTTAAGAAAACCATTAAGGAATGTAGTTTGACATCCATTTGCCAGATTTCATAAAATGTGGCAATTGCTAACATGATTCAGACAGACTTTAAGCATTGATACGAGTGAGAAAATCTCATCGTAGTCAACATCTTGAATTTGTCAAAAAACCCTTTTCGACAAGTCGGGCTTTGTAGATAGTAACACTACTATCAACATCCGTCTTCCTCTTGAAGATCCATTTATTCTCAATGGCTCGCCGATCATCGAGCAAGTTCACCAAAGTCCACACTTTGTTCTCATACATGGATTCTATCTCAGATTTCATGGCTTCAAGCCACCTGTCGGAATTTGGGCTCATCATCACTTCCTCATAGTTCGTTGGTTCGTCATGGTCAAGTAACATGACCCCCAGAACAGGATTACCGTACCACTCTGGTGCAGATCTTACTTTGGTTGACCTACGAGGTTCGGTAGTAACTTGATCTGAAGTTTCATGATCATCATCACTAACTTCATCATGATGTCGACTACACAACCTTCTTCTTGTAGACGTTGTTGGGCCTCCAAGTGCAGAGGTTTGTAGGACAGTAGCAAATTTCCCTCAAGTGGATGACCTAAGGTTTATCAATTCGTGGGAGGCATAGGATGAAGATGGTCTCTCTGAAACAACCTTGCAACCAAATAACAAAGAGTCTCTTGTGTCCCCAACACACCCAATATAATGGTAAATTGTACAGGTGCACTAGTTCGGCGAAGAGATGGTGATACAAGTGCAATGTGGATGATAGATATAGGTTTTTGTAATCTGAAAATATAAAAACAGCAAGGTAACTAATGATAAAAGTGAGCGAAAACAGTATTGCAATGCATTGAAACAAGGCCTAGAGTTCATACTTTCACTAATTCAAGTTCTCTCAACAATAATAACATAATTGGATCATATAACTATCCCTCAACCAGCAACAAAGAGTCACTCCAAAGTCACTAATAGCGGAGAAAAAATGAAGAGATTATTGTAGGGTACGAAACCACCTCAAAGTTATCCTTTCTGATCGATCTATTCAAGAGTCCGTAGTAAAATAACACGAAGCTATTCTTTCCGTTTGATCTATCCTAGAGTTTGAACTAGAATAACACCTTAAGACAAAAATCAACCAAAACCCTAATGTCACCTAGATACTCCAATGTCACCTCAAGTATCCATGGGTATGATTATACGATATGCATCACACACTCTCAGATTATCTATTCAACCAACACAAAGAACTTTAAAGAGTGCCCCAAAGTTTCTATCGGAGAGTCAAGACGAAAACGTGTGCCAACCCCCCATGCATAAGTTCACAAGGTCACGGAACTCGCAAGTCGATCACCAAAACACACATCAAGTGGATCACATGAATATCCCATTATCACCACAGATAAGCACGTGCAAGACATACATCAAGTGTTCTCAAATCCTTAAAGACTCAATCCGATAAGATAACTTCAAAGGGAAAACTCAATTCATCACAAGGAGATAGAGGGGGAGAAACATCATAACCAACTATAATAGCAAAGCTCGCAATACATCAAGATCGTGCCGAATCAAGAACACGAGATAGAGAGAGAGAGAGAGATCAAACACATAGCTACTGGTACATACCCTCAACCCCAAGGGTGAACTACTCCCTCCTCGTCATGGAGAGCACCGGGATGATGAAGATGGCCACCGGAGAGGGATTCCCCCCTCCGGCAGGGTGCCGGAACGAGTCTAGATTGGTTTTTGGTGGCTACAGAAGCTTGCGGCGGCGAAACTCCCGATCTAGGTTATGTTCTGGAAGTTTGGGTATATATAAGAGGTTTTGGAGTCGGGAACAAGTCAGGGGGATCCCCGAGGCGGCCACGAGGTAGGGGGCGTGCCCAGGGGGTAGGGCGCGCCCCCACCCTCATGGGTGCCTCGGGACTCTTCTGGCCCATCTCCGGTACTCCGTGGGCTTCTTCTGGTCCAAAAATAATCTCCGTGAAATTTCAGGTCAATTGGACTCCGTTTGGTTTTCCTTTTCTGCGATACTCAAAAACAAGGAAAAACAGAAACTGGCACTAGGCCCTAGGTTAAAAGGTTAGTCCCAAAAATCATATAAAATAGCATATAAAACATCCTAGATAGATAATATAATAGCATGGAACAATCAAAATTATAGATACGTTGGAGACGTATCACCTCACTAATTGGTGTAGGCATCATAGGAACTGATTTCAGTGATGAGCTACTTTCCAATTCGAGAGAAGGTACAATTACCTCATCAAGTTCTACTTTCCTCCCACTCACTTCTTTCGAGAGAAACTCCTTCTCTATAAAGGATCTACTCTTAGCAACAAAGATCTTGCCTTCGGATCTATGATAGAAGGTGTACCCAACATTTTCTTTTGGGTATCCTATAAAGATGCACTTCTCCGATTTGGGTTTGAGCTTATCAGGATGAAACTTTTTCACATAAGCATCGCAACCTCAAATTTTAAGAAACGACAGCTTAGGTTTCTTGCTAAACCACAGTTCATATGGTGGCGTCTCAACTAATTTTTAGACGGTGCCCTATTTAATGTGAATGCAACTGTCTCTAATGCATAACCCCAAAACGATAGTGGTAAATCGGTAAGAGACATCATAAATCGCACCATATCTAATAAAGTACAGTTACGACGTACGGACACACCATTACGCTGTGGTGTTCCGGGTGGCGTGAGTTGCGAAACTATTCCACATTGTTTCAAATGAAGACCAAACTCATAACTCAAATATTCACCTCCACGATCAGATCGTAGAAACTTTATTTTCTTGTTATGATGATTTTCCACTTCACTCTGAAATTCCTTGAACTTTTCAAATGTTTTAGACTTATGTTTCATCAAATAGATATACCCATATCTGCTCAAATCATCTATGAAGGTTAGAAAATAACGATACCCGCTGCGAGCATCAACACTCATCGGACCGCATACATCAGTATGTATTATTTCCAATAAGTTAGTGGCTCGCTCCACTGTTCCAGAGAATGGAGTCTTTAGTCATCTTGCCTATGAGGCATGGTTCGCAAGCATCAAGTGATTCCAAAAGCCCATCAGTATGGATTTTCTTCATGCGTTTTACACCAATATGACCTAAATGGCAGTGCCACAAAATAAGTTGCACTATCATTATTAACTCTGTATCTTTTGGCATCAATATTATGTGTATCACTGTGATCGAGATTCAGTAAACCATTTACATTGGATGTAAGACCATAGAAGGTTTTATTCATGTAAACAGAACAACAATTATTCTCTGACTTTAAATGAATAACCGTATCGCAATAAACATGATCCAATCATATTTATGCTCAACGCAAACACCAAATAACATTTATTTAGTTCCAATACTAATCACGAAGGTAGAGGGAGTATGCGATGGTGATCTTATCAACCTTGGAATCATTTTCAACACATATTGTCACCTCGCCCTCAACTAGTCTCTGTTCATTTTGTAACTCCTGTTTCGAGTTACTAATCATAGAAACTGAACCAGTATCAAATACCCAGGGGCTACTATGAACACCAGTAAAGTACACATCAATAACATGTATATCATATATACTTTTGTTCACTTTGCCATCCTTCTTATCCGCCAAGTATTTGGGGCAGTTCCGCTTCAAGTGACCATTTCCTTTGCAGTATAAGCACTCAGTTTCAGGCTTGGGTCTAGCTTTGGGCTTCTTCATGGGAGTGGCAACTTGCTTTCCATTCTTCTTGAAGTTTCCTTTCTTTCCCTTTCCCTTTTACTTGAAACTAGTGGTCCTGTCAACCATCAACACTTGATGTTTTTTCTTGATTTCTACCTTCGCCAATTTCAGCATCGTGAAAAGCTTAGGAATCGTTTCCGTTATCCCTTGCATATTATAGTTCATCACGAAGTTCTAGTAACTTGGTGATACTGACTAGAGAACTCTGTTAATCACTATCTTATCTGGAAGATTAACTCCCACTTGATTCAAGTGATTGTAGTACTCAAACATTATGAGAACATGCTCACTAGTTGAGCTATTCTCCTCCATCTTGTAGGCAAAGTACTTGTCAGAGGTCTCATACCTCTCAACTCGGGCATGAGTCTGAAATACCAATTTTAGCTCTTGGAACATCTTATATGCTCCTTGGCGTTCAAAACGTTTTGAAGTCTTGGTTCTAAGAAATGAAGCATGGTGCACTAAACTATCAAGTAGTCATGATACCGAGCTTGTCAAACATTCATAACGTCTGCATCTGCTCCTGCAATAGGTCTGTCACCTAGCGGTGCATCAAGGACATAATTCTTCTGTGCAGCAATGAGGATAACCCTCAGATCATGGACCAAGTCCGCATCATTGCCTATCATCTTTCAACATAGTTTTTCTCTAGGAACATATCATAAATAAAATGGGGAAGCTATACAGGAGCAATTGATCTACAACATAGATATGCAAATACTATCAGGACTAAGTTCATGATAAATTTAAGTGCAATTAATCATATTACTTAAGAACTCTCACTTAGATAGACATCCCTCTAGTCATCTAAATGATCACTGATCCAAATCAACTAAACCATGTCCGATCATCACGTGAGATGGAGTAGCTTTCAATGGTGAACATCACTATGTTGATCATATCTACTATATGATTCACGTTCGACCTTTCGGCCTCAGTGTTCCAAGGCCATATCTGCATATGCTAGGCTCGTCAAGTTTAACCCGAGTATTCTGCATGTGCAAAACTGGCTTGCATCCATTGTATGTGAACGTAGAGCTTATCACACCCGACTATCACGTGGTGTCTCAGCACGAAGAACTGTCGCAACGGTGCATACTCAAGGAGAACACTTATACCTTGAAATTTTAGTAAGGGATCATCTCATAATGCTATCGTCGTACTAAGCAAAATAAGATGCATAAAAGATAAACATCACATGCAATCAAAATATGTGACATGATATGGCCATCGTCATCTTGCGCCTTTGATCTCCATCTCCAAAGTACCATCATGATCTCCATTGTCACCGGCATGACACCATGATCTCCATCATCTTGATCTTTATCAACGTGTCGTCACATGGTCGTCTCGCCAACTATTGCTTTTGCAACTATTTCTATCGCATAGCGATAAAGTAAAACAATTATATGGCGCTTGCATCTTATGCAATAAAGATACAACCATAAGGCTCTTGCCAGTTGCTGACAACTTTAACAAAACATGATCATCTCATACAACAATTTATATCTCATCACGTCTTGACCATATCACATCACAACATGCCATGCAAAAACAAGTTAGACGTCATCTACTTTATTGTTGCAAGTTTTACATGGCTGCTATGGGCTTCTAGCAAGAATCTTACTTACCCACGCATCAAAACCACAACGATTTTTCGTCAAGTGTGATGTTTTAACCTTCAAAAAGGACCGGGCATAGTCAAACTCGATTCAACTAAAGTTGGAGAAACAGATACCCACTAGCCACCTGTGTGCGAAGCACGGCGGTAGAACCAGTCTCATGAACGCGGTCATGTAATGTCGGTCTGGGCCGCTTCATCCAACAATACCGTTGAATCAAAGTATGACATGCTGGTAAGCAGTATGACTATTATCGCCCACAATTGTGTTCTACTCGTGCATAAAACATCTACGCATAGACCTGGCTCGGATGCCATGTTGGGGAACGTAGTATTTCAAAATTTTGCCTACGATCACGCAAGATCTATCTAGGAGAATCATAGCAATGAGCGGGGAGAGTGTGTCCACGTACCCTCGTAGGCCAAAAGCGGAAGCGTTAAGTAACATAGTTGATGTAGTCGAACGTCTTCGCGATCCAACCGATCAAGTACCGAACGCACGACACCTCCGCAATCTGCACACATTTAGCTCGGTGACGTCCCTCGAACTCTAGATCCAGCTGAGGCCGAGGGAGAGTTTCGTCAGCACGACGACATGTTGACGGTGATGATGAAGTTACCGGCGTGGGCTTCGCCTAAGCACTATGACAATATGACCAAGGTGGAAATCTATGGAGGGAGGCATCACACACGGGTAAGAAATCAACTTGTGTGTCTATGGGGTGCCCCTCTCCCCTGTATATAAAGGAGGGGAGGAGGAGGAGGGTCGGCCAAAAGGGGTGCGTCCAAAGGAGTAGGAATAGGTTTCCCCCTTTCCTAGTCCAAGTAGGAGACAAAGGAAGGAGAGGAGAGGGAGAAGGAAAGAGGGGGGCGCCGCCCCCTCCCTAGTCCAATTCAGACCAGCCCATGGGGGCGCGTGGTCTCCCCTTGTGGCCCTTCTCTCCTTTCCACTAAGGCCCATGAAGGCCCAATACTTCCCCCGGTGAATTCCCGTAACTCTCCGGTACTGCGAAAAATACCCGAACCACTCAGAACCTTTCCGATGCCCGAATATAGCCTTCCAATATATCGATTTTTACGTCTCGACCATTTCGAGACTCCTCGTCATGTCCGTGAACTCATTCGGGACTCCGAACAAACTTCGGTCATCAAATTACATAACTCATAATACAAATCGTCATCGAACGTTAAGCGTGGGACCCTACGGGTTCGAGAACTATGTAGACATGATCAAGATATATCTCCGGTCAATAACCAACAGCGGAACCTGGATGCTCATATTGGCTCCTACATATTCTACGAAGATCTTTATCGAACAAACCGCATAACAACACACATTGTTCCCTTTGTCATCGGTATGTTGCTTGCCCGAGATTCGATTGTCGGTATTATCATACCTAGTTCAATCTCGTTACCAGCAAGTCTCTTTACTCGTTCCGTAATGCATCATCCTGTAACTAACTCATTAGTCACATTGCTTGCAAGGCTTATAGTGATGTGCATTACCGAGAGGGCCCAGAGATACCTCTCCGACAGTTGGAGTGACAAATCCTAATCTTGATCTATGCCAACTCAACAAACACTATCGGAGACACCTTTAGAGCATCTTTATAATCATCCAGTTACGTTGTGACGTTTGATAGCACACTAAGTGTTCCTCCGGTACTCGGGAGTTGCATAATCTCATAGTCATAGGAACATGTATAAGTCATGAAGAAAGCAATAACAATAAACCAAACGATGTGCTAAGCTAATGGATGAGTCTTGTCCATCACATCATTCTCTAATGATGTGATCCCGTTCATCAAATGACAACACATGTCTATGGTCAGGAAACTTAACCATCTTTGATTAACAAGCTAGTCAAGTAGAGGTATACTAGGGACACTCTGTTTGTCTATGTATTCACACATGTACTAAGTTTCCGGTTAATACAATTCTAGCATGAATAATAGACATTTATCATGATATAAGAAAATATAAATAACAACTTTATTTGCCTCTAGGGCATATTTCCTTCAATTTGGTGGCGGATTTTCCTTCTCTTTGAAATTATCTGAATCTTGCTTTCTAATTTTGAATTGTTTTGGTGGCATGGGTTTCCTCCCCTTGTTACCAAACTAGTAAGCATGCACGTGCACCGCCCGTCTCCACAATTCAATCCATTTTTTGAATTTCACAATTATTTATTTAGTTCCCTTTTCCATTGGTTTTGTTCATCTACACCTTTTTAAATTCAAAAAACTATAGAAAAAAATATGATATGTGCTATTCTCAAAAGAAAAAAAAAAGAGGAAATGTGACATACGTAATGAATGGGGATTATCTAGGATTATAAGTACACCATTTTGTTAACTATCCCCGAGACACTAACATAATTTTTTGAAGTGCATTGTTTGACCATACACACAAGAGTAAAGAGCTTATTTGAAAAGTGTGCAAAAAGGGATCTTCAGATATATTGTATCAAACAAAGAGTGAGTCTGCCAAATCAAAATTCAGAAACTAAGACTTGATAATAGCATCCATTAGCTGCCATATATATATATCATCACTTCTAATAATTAACCTCCAGGAACTCTTCCTGTCGAGAGAACTATACAACAAGACATGAAAAGGAATTGTATGCTTAGACCAAATAATTGCTAATCTTGAACCATAGCTTCAGACCAAATAACCAAATAACTAACACGCAGCTGGTGAAATCAACTACAGTATTCCCAACAATATGAACATATTTTCGATGCAAAACAACTACATACACATAATTTGGTGTCCAAGATTTGGCATCTTATCAATTCGTCCAAGCTTTCCATGTGGCTCCGCATCTCGTTCTTATTCTCTCATTGCAACAGCAAAACAGAAGAATGTTATTGCTGCAATTTTTACATTTCAAAGTACCACAAATACACCTCATACTCGGGTTTGTACAACAATAGGATGAAACTATTGCTATGTAATATATTTTTTGTCAAGAGACTTGAAATATCCTAGATTTAATGCTTGTACAAGTTCAGTTAAAATGGTTTAACAAGTGTACAGACTACAGACTGAACTTATTTTGACTGCCTAGATTAATCAAAAAATTGGGGGGTTTCACACCAACTGACCGTAGTATCAAATACCACATACCAACTCATGTAGTAATATACAACAAAAATAGTAGAAGAAAACAATACAGTGACAGAATGACTATAGGTAGCAGACGTGCATAGAAAGGCATGGGCAAAAAAATCGATGATTTTCATCACATAGTAATCATGCACATGCAACACACGTGTAACCATAGGAAGAAATATACTCATTCAATCCTATTTAGTAGGTAATTATTAAATAAAATCAACAAAATAATATACAGCAGAATCCACGTCAAGTGGAACTAACAACAAGTCATATGTTGTCTTAAAAAACATGATGTGAAATAAATCTAGTCATACGAAAATCAGTTACCAACAATTGGATTTTCCTCTTGCTAGTAGCTAGAAACCTGAATTGGTGCTCAGCGGCTCACAGAGATTAATACTATGTTTTTTGGTGGGGGTTGCCACATTATTCTTTAAATATTTTTTTACGGAGCCTAGAAAATCCAACTTACTGTTGTGGCCCATATATCTTGATCTGTCGGACACGGGTGTCCCTCTCATTCAGGTGATTGGCCAACACCGTGACTTGGAGCATAAATGTGTGAATGAATGTTTCTCTGTACAAACATGAAAGAAAAAGAGTTCTGCAACTGTCTGCAAAGGCAGTAAAATTAAGTTGTGGTATCCAAATAGTATCATTATCCCATTCAATTAGTTTCCACTCTTAAGAGATGAAAAGGCTGAAATCCTCATGTATTTTCAGTAGCAAATTGTTATGTCAAAGAGGAAGCTAATATGACATTAATAGACTGAAATGAGTTAATTGCAGCATCAGATATGCTTGACACTTTGACAGAACGTTAGTAACACTGTTAGCACTATGAAGAATATATTATTTGGAAATTCTATAACATAAATGCATAGTATGTGATCAGATCGTACTGTGAGTCTCTGAGCTACCTTTTGAAATTCAAATGCTAGAAGGACTTGTATGATTATCCTACAATTACAAATGCATACTTGGAATAATGAGAAAATTATGGTTCAGACTCAAAGTGTCAGGCTGAATGACAAGAGCGAATCAAACAGTAAAAATCATGGTGCAGGAAAATAGCAACACAGATCAAGAAAAAAATTGGGGCTGAATATTGTAAAACACACATAAGCAAAAATCATGTACGCTGTTAAAAACCGCTAACCTATCTAATGATGGTGTCCTAGCCGGTCTCTCTCTCTCTCTCCCCCTCCAATGTAAGCTACACACTTTTGAAAATAGAAAAGAATTTCTCTGATCCGGTCCAAGCCTAATCGTACAGCGCCCTGCAAAATGTCTAGTGGTGCTTGAGAACGTCCTGGACAGACGGAATATGCCGACAAAACGACAGTTGCCTTATCTTGAACAGCATCAGCCGATGCAAATGGATCGACCTAAGCATCTCATTGCTGAGAGATGAAGTACAAAGTATACTGTAAGACCAGATTTTTCTTCGGACAGGGACAGGAACACATGCCTTTTCCAAACAGGAAAGTTGTGCACTGAATCACATTCATGCTTCTGAAAATTCAGCGGCAAGTTGGTAGGGATTATCAGAAGAAAGGTATGAAGCACGGGAGCATGGAAACTGAAACACAGAGCGCCAGAGATAGAGAGGTCAATCAGAGGAACTCGTCGAACATGTGGTGGGCATCCACGCACCATGTGCGGCCTCTGCCACCACCCTTCCCTAGGGCGTTCACTCACCGCGCTACAACGGTTATGGAAGGCGGAGCAGCGGCAGTCGCTTCCGTCCTTGGCTGTGCGGAAGAACGCTGGCGGCCGTGCATAGGAACAGCAAGAGCAGCTTCCGCGACGTCGGCTGTGCGGAAGAATGGCGACAACATCATCTTGTGCTGATTCCTGCGCCCCCGATGTGTGCTAGCTGAAGATTGTACTGATGATCCTCGCATGTGGAGTAACAGCAGCGGCGATTCACCGATTTCTAAAGTGGCGGCGGGGGCGTCCAATCTCATTGTCAGATGAGGCGGCTTCTGCGGCAGAGACATGGAGCGCCGGCGGCGAGGGCGTTCAATCTTCTTGTTAGATGAGGCGGTTCCTGCGGTGGAGACATGGCGCGCCGGCGGCAGGGGCGTGGCGGAGACATGGAGCGTCGGCGGCTGCGTGCGTGGGGAGGCGTGGGCGGAGGCCAGAAGAGGAGGGCGCTGGCGAGGGGGCGGCTGGGAGGAGGAGGGATCGTGGGAAGGGATATCACGGACCGACCCATCGCGCTTCGATTGGCAGACCGTGGCAGAACATTTACCGTGAGCCGTTCGATGGGGGAGGCAGACCACAAAGTAATATTGACTCTTAGATTTTGTTACTTGGATCAGATCGAAGGATCCTGGTTAATCTGTGTACATTTTGTGAGGTGATTTTAGGGGAACTTAAGTTTGCTTTTTTAATAGTAGTAGAGATGTGGTAGAAACTTGTCCCATGTGTTTGTGAAATTCCCCTCCCCTAATGTTTGTGGCCCTATATTTTCTTTACCATGCAACCAAACAAAGCCTAATAAGTGAAATAGACAGTGGCCAATAGATCTGGTTTTGTTAATCTCGCAGGGAGCTTTCACGGTTAGGTAAAGCTGGTTCCTGCGTGCATCGTGGACGGGCACAAAGAGAAAAGGACACATGAAACCCCTTTTATATATCTCCCACAAAAAAAAGGGAGAAAAGGTCGTATTATCGGCAAGAGTTTTCGGCGGTGCGATAAAGCCATGGACGCAAGCAACCGCGTCCGGCCGGGCCGGCGCCGCTCAGCCGACCCCGCAATCCCCGCCCGCACCGCTTGACCAAAACGCCCCGTGCCAACAACTGTAACGGACCAACCTCCGTCGCCACCGGGTCGCGCCGCACCTCTCCAAAAAGTCCAAACCCCGTCGCAAAAAGTCTGCTCTCCCCCTCGCTTCTCTCCCATCTCTGCCATCCCCTCCGCTTCTCCCCTTCGGGCAAAAAAATAATCGAAAACCCCTGACTCCGCCGAGCGAGCATCACCTTTCCGCCGCTGCTCGCCGCACGCCGCCCCGCCGACCGAGACCCTCAGGCCCGCCCCACTCTAGCCCGCCCGCCCGCATGGCTGCCGATCGCCGGCCCGGCGTCTGAGGGAGCGGGCGGCTGCGCTCGGGGGCCAGTCCGGCGGCGCGATGGAGCTGTCCGGGAGCCCCGGCACGTGGAGCGGCCTCTCGCTGCGGCTCGGCCAGTTCCTCTTCGCCGCCGCGTCCGTCTGCGTCATGTCCTCCGCGATCGGCTTCGCCAACTACA
This sequence comes from Triticum dicoccoides, assembly GCF_002162155.2. Classification (NCBI taxonomy): domain Eukaryota; kingdom Viridiplantae; phylum Streptophyta; class Magnoliopsida; order Poales; family Poaceae; genus Triticum; species Triticum dicoccoides. The sequence goes on along the minus strand of NC_041384.1, from coordinate 611,929,516 downwards.
CCGCCTTCTGGTAGCTCCCCCCGCCCCCTCCCCCCAAACGCTCGGATTTGTGCCCTG
>NC_041384.1:611857705-611929067 GCF_002162155.2 Triticum dicoccoides | reverse complement strand
CTCTCTCTCTCTCTCTCTCTCTCTCTCTCTCTCATGCCCGGTAGCCGTCCTCAGTAGCTATCAATTAGCAAAGTGTATTTGGGCATGGCAATTTAGAAAGCTTCAGCAGCATGATGCATTCGTTTTGTTGGCATTCACTAGTTGCTCGCTGTACTTTGGGTGGGGAAATGTTTCGCAATTAGGTTTTCCTTGGAAGCACATCTGCAGCGCCCATAAGTGATAGGATCTCAAATTCTGAGTAGCGATTGCCTTGAACTGATCAGCATTTGGTGATTGAGGCTGCAGGTTTGACTTGAAACCGCCAGGAGCGAACAATCTGGGGCTGCATCTGCTGAATATGTCAGCTCCTTTATAGGATCTGCGCAGCAATTCCCTTCAAAAAAGGTTGAAAGGAGGGATGCCCTTCAGAATACCATGTGCCAAAGATCTGTCTTGGTCAGAACCATTTATTGCTTGAGATAGTGCAAGGCTATCAGTTTCAACAATAGCTGGCTGGTTGATCCATTGAGCCGTTAGCTGAAATCCTTCTATGCACGCCCCCATCTCAGTTTACAGAATGCTTGCACATTAGGAATATACCTCAGGCTGACAGCACAGCATGTCGCAAATTGTTAGATCAAACTGGCATCCACATTCATTTTTGACCTGGCCAACTTGTGGAGGTTCCAGGATCAAATGTGTATCAGAAGTGCCCTAACTTAGGTTAGGCTCCTCAATAGCCATCATGCCAAGGTTCCATTTACCCTTCAGATCATGCATTTGGCTTGCTTGCTGAATACCACATACAGAATGAACATAGCTTTCTAGAAATTGCACTGATTCAGCAATCGGTGTATTACCCTTGCTACACACAACATCATTTCAGTGATGGCAAGCTTTCCAGAATAAGAACATTAGTTTTAAAAAGCACTAGGCCTTAATTGTGCGTTTTGCCACTGCCTTGCGCTTTTCTGACCAAAGTGCACGAGGATGCGCAGATTAAGCGCTAGGCGTGTTGCTATCTCCTAGAGCTTGTAGCCCTGTACGCACTTAAGCGCCCGCCTAGGCATGCCTTTTTTAACTATAATTATTGCTCTATACTGTCATCAACTGAGTCTAGAAGATGGCGTGACCAGTCAGGGCCAGATGTGTACTGTATCCCTTTGGCTGGAATTGCTGGGAATGTGACACTGACCAGGCCACAAGAGCTCAACCACCTGGACCGGATCACAAGGACATACAATGCACGCGGTCACCATGTTCTTTGTGCGCGCTGTGATCGACTGTTATTTGATATTCTGTTGTAACGTGGAAATAGCACTAGCTCCCTTGACTGTGTATATAAGCACATCTTGTACATCAATACAATCATCAGTGAGAAGCTTATCAATCTCTCTTGGCACAAGAGCCCAAGTTCTATCCTCCTGCTTCCGCTATGAGCTCCCGGCGTGGTCACCGCCACTCCTGCTCCCTTGGCGAAGATGACGTCGTCTTTTCAATCCACCTCGCGTCAAGCCTGTCGCTGCTCCCCTTGTCTCCACCCTAGTACTTCCTCTAGTAGTCAGCGCCAGCAGGTGTCCAGCGGGCATCCCTGTCCGTGAGCTGCGCAGCACCGCCAATACCATCTCCCTCTCCAACATGGCCTTGCCTTCCTAGGCTCCCGTTGCACCTACTCTGTACATGCAACAATACCCCCTTGGCGCGCTCTCGATCAGTGAGCGCGATCAACTCGAGTAGAAAGTGGGCCGGGCCTGAACAAAGCTCAGGAACGACACCTTTGCACAGGAAGTACAGTGTCCATCACCTAGAAGCGTCGGCTCAGTCCACGGAGCTGCAGGGTGTGAGCGCGGTCGGAGACGGGCTCCTCCACATCGTCTAGGGCGTCTGCCAAGTGGGCGGCGATGGTCATGTCGCCTTGGACCGTAGGATGGAACTCAGGCCGAGGTGGACGGTCCGGCTGCGCTGTCGCAGAAGTGTGCGGCTGGTTGCAGTCCGGGGACATGATCACATTGTACTGTCATCAAAAAATTGTGGCATAGATCTACAGTAAAATCATGATGTCGTCAATCCACCAGACCATACTCGTGCAGGGGCTCGGACTCCTCCTTGAGGTGATCCTCCACATTGAACTTGTAGAGGACGAAGAAGAACATCTGGCGCCACTTCCAGTAGTTGTTGGTTTCGAGACTGAGCTTGAATGGGATGTAAGAAGTATTGCTGATATGATGCATGGAAGGAGCAGGGACAAGGGGACCTGGGTGAGGAAGCAGCGCCGGCGGGGGGTGAGGGCATTGGAAGTAAGGTGCAACTCACGAATGATGCTAGCTTGGGTAAGTGGTCAGCTGTCGCCAGCAGGACCAGCGATGCCGGTGGCTGGAGTAGGCTGCATTGCCTAGGGGACAGGCGCAGGGGCGACGCGGGGCGGGGTGAAAATGGCGTTGGCGTCCCTGAGCAAGTTGCTGCAACAATGGGTGCGTGGGGCGCTCATGGCGGAAGGTGAGAATGATTTGAACTAGGATGAAAACGGAGTGGTAAATTTCTGGATATTCCACAGAAAAACGGAAACAAAGTGAAAATACGGAAACCAAAACGGAATATTGTGAAATGGAAATTGAAATGGGAAAACGTTTTCCGGTGGAGCATCCATGGAAACGGATCTGTGAGTATGAAACTTTCTGTTTTTACCATGGCGGCCTGGGGCGGGGTGAAGACAACTGTGGCATCCCCAAGCGAGCAGCTGCGACAATGGGTGCGTGGGGCGCTCATGCGGAACGTGAGAAGGATTTGAACTATGACAAAATGAAATGGACACTATCTGGATTTTCCACGAAAAACAGAAACGGAGTGAAATACGGCAACAAAAACGGAATATTGCGAAACAGAAACAAAAATGGAAATGGAAAAGTGTTCTCCGGTGGAATAGCCACGGAAATGGATTCGTGAATATAAAGCTTTCTGTTTTTACCATGGCGACGCGGGGTGGGGTGAAGACGACATTGGCGTCCCCGAACGAGCGGATGCGACAATGGGTGCATGGGGCGCTCATGGCGGAAGGTGGGAAGGATTTGAACTAGGATGAAAACGGAGTGGTAACTTTTCGGATTTTCCATGGAAAAATGGAAACATAGTGAAAATACATAAACCAAAATGGAATATTGTGAAACAAAAATTGAAATGGAAGAACATTTTCCTGTGGAATATCCATGGAAATTGATCCGTGGATATAAAATCTTTTGTATTTACCATGGCGACGCGGGGCAGGGTGAAGTTGGCGTTGGTGTCCCTGAGCGAGCAGCCGCGATAATGGGTGTGTGGGGCGCTCATGGCGGAAGGTGAGAAGAATTTGAACTAGGATGAAAATGGAGTGGAAACTTCCGGATTTTCCAAGAAAAAACGGAAACAAAGTGAAAATACGGAAACAAAAACAGAATGTTGCGAAACGAAAACGGAAGTGGAACAACGTTTTCCGGTGGAACACCCATGGAAACGGATCCGTGAATGTGAAACTTCCTATTTTCACCATGGCGACACGGGGCGGGGTGAAGATGGTGTTGCCGTCCCTGAGTGAGCGGCTGCCACAATGGGTGCTTGGGGCACTCATTGCGGAAGGTGAGAAGGATTTGAACTAGGATGAAAATGGAGTGGAAACTTACCGGATTTTCCACGGGAAAAAGGAAACAAAGTGAAAATATGGAAACCAAAACAGAATTTGTGAAAGGGAAATTGAAATGGAATAGCGTTTTCTGGTGGAACATCGACGAAAACGGATCCTTGAATATGAAATTTTCTGTTTTTACCATGGTGACGCGGGGCATGGTGAAAAGACGACGTTGGCGTCCCCTAGTTAGCGGCTGCGGCAATGGGTGCGTGGGGGCGCTCATGACGGAAGGCGAAAAGGATTTGGACTAGGATTAAAATGGGGTGGAAATTGTCCGGATTTTCCAGAAAGAACGGAAACGGAGTGAAAATACGAAAACAAAAACGAATATTGCGAGATGGAAACGGAAACGGAAATGGAACAGCATTTTCCGGTGGAACAGCCATGGAAACGGATCCGTGAATATGAATCTTTCTGTTTTTGCCATGGTGACGCGGGTTGGGGTGAAGGTGGCATTGGCATCCCCGAGCGAGCGGCTGCGAGAAAGGGTGCGTGGGGCGCTCATGGCGGACAGTGGGAAGGATTTGAACTAGGATGAAAATGGAGTGGGAACTTCCCGGATTTTCCGTGGTAAAACGGAAAGAGTGAAAATACTGAAACGAAAACAGAATATTGCAAAAGGAAATTGAAATGGAACAGCGTTTTCCGGTGGAACAGCCACGGAAGCAGATTCGTGAATACGAAACTTTCTGTTTTTACCATGTCTACTATGTGGCTCAGTCCAGCACTCAATAAAACTCACGTTGTGGCCAATAATGGCAACACTAATATCTAATAGAATCCTCACCCATCCTCACTATTGTCCAGGAGCCTCTGTTTGGCGCGGCTGGTTTATGAGTTATACCACCGGCTTAGGAGTCACCAAAAGTTGTTGTGGTCATATCAATTGAAATAGTTTGCTTGTGATTTTCTCAATTGTTAAAGGGGTCTTTTGGTTCCGGCGAACATCTGGTTTTGTATCTGCTGTACACCGTATTTGATTTGTATCTGTTTCCAGTAGTATTTATCTCCCTATTCATTTCCTAGGTTTTTGCATTCGTTATGAAAATAAATGTGGCAGCACTCAGTTCCTTCTGTTTCCGCTCCGTTTCCATCCATATTTGAACATGCGACTGATACCAAGTTAGATGGGGGGAATTCTCTATTTATTGCATTGACCAACACGGGTGTGCTTATGTACACTTGAGAGGTACATGAGGATTACACGTTACAACGGAAACACAGATGAGTGCCGATCATGGCACGCGTGGGAGCGTGGGCGAGTGTGTGCACCTGTACGCCGTGGGAACCGGTCCTGGAGGTTGGCCTCCCAAGAGTGAGTCTGTAACGGGTTTCTAACATTTAATCACTTGACCCTTCTTGTGCCACTCTTTTAACCCAAAAAATCTAAACTTGCCAGTCTGTTAAGTAAAATTGTATGACAAGCCACACGGGTAGTATATCAGAACTATTATCTTGTTCTGTGTGTGATAGCTAACAGCCTTTTAATGACGAGCATTCATCTGTACTAAGGTTGAATATTGGTGTAGATGCATACATTTTTTTCAAGGACATCTGCCATGGAGCATTCATTTGTGTATGCGTGTGCTTATAAAACATTTGTGGATGCAACTTCCTGTGGCCATGTAGTGATAAATTCATCAGCCTTTTGCATTTGGGAGTATATAGCCTTCATAAAGCTTACAACATGCTCTAATTTGTGCCACAAATGTGTTCATTTTAACTCAGATTATGAACTGGTAAACATTTTTTTATTACAACATGCTCTAATTTGTGTAACATATGTGTTCATTTTAACTCTCAGATTGTGAATTGGTAAACGGTTTGATTATAACTCTCAAATTTCAGCTACTTGATTGCATCAATGGGACTACAAGCACTCTGGAGCTTGGGACTTGCGTGTCTTGATGGCTATGCTTTGAGAATGAAAAAGGAACTCAACAGTGCTGTTCTCGTGAGCTTATTTGTTGTTGGAGATTGGGTAATTCCTTGATTGTTTGTCAGGATTTTGCATTCTATGTTGCATTGCCTTATTTTCGTCCTACATAAATTACCACAATTTGAAAGCCAAACCAGAACCCTTTAAAGTTCTTTCAATTTCTTTGGCCTTGTTATTTAAATTATTTCATCTTGTATTAAGACATCAATCTAGCCAACTTTATGTTGAGTATTGTAGACTGGTATACTTTCGGCTACAATGCATCTCTGTCACAACCAGCACTCTATGTTGGTGAAGTTGAATCTTGTTTTATTAGTTTCAGTTAATATAGTATACTTTAAGGCCACATCCAGTTAAATAGAACCAATTTGAGGCAGACCTGACAAAAAATTACAAGTGCTTGAAAGTCTTTTTATGAACTGCAATTCAGTTGCAGGAGTTTCATTAGGACCTAGGCCCATCTAGTCACATTCTGCAGTTCACATTAATTTACATTCGGGTCACATGTCTATAAAAACATGTTATGCCTCTGATGTTTCAGCCAGATATTCCTTTGAAAGTACTGAGGCAATCATTCTCTATGATGCAGGTAACGTCGATCCTGTCGTTTGCCGCTTCATGCTCAGCAGGAGGCGTCGTTGTTCTCTTCGACAAGGATGCGTACTTCTGCAGCAGGGACCCGCATCTCCCCTGTGGGACATTTGAGCTTGCGACCGCGTTTGCATTCCTTTCCTGGGCGCTTAGTGCCACATCTGCCCTTGTGATGTTTTGGCTCCTCGCTTCATCTTGATTAGATATGTAGGAGCTCTGTCTGTACCTAGTGTTGTTTGGTCCTGTCTGGTTATATACCGACTGATGTGTCAAGCAGACTACATAGGAATAGACTGCTAATTCCAGAGAATAGATGGGCAATGGTCGCAAGTTCCATGAAGTCTTAAATTTTAGAGCCATGCTTCAGTGTTTCGGGCCAAAGATAACTTGGTTCCTGGTATGGAGTCTTGCTGTTGATTAACTCATTTTGCCCAGTGAACATGGCACACTAGACACTGGTCAAAAATAGAAAAATCGACGCTGGACAACATCATAAAGAGTTGCATATACGAATGTTCTGCTACGTGATTTAATCCAAACAGAAATTGTGACTTAACAACGATTCCGAGAGACAAAACTATCTACCTATTGTCAGGCATTGCAAAAGTCTCTGGGTAATTCAATTTGAAAAGCGTACTGATATCGAACAGCGCTTATCTAAAGAATCCGTGGACAATGACTTGCAACTCCGAAAGTGGTATAATTCCAGTTCTCACCAGTTGCACGATCTCAGGTCTCCCTGGAAATTACAGCGCAAGATGCAACTTTGTCGATTTGCAGAAAAGAAAGAAAGTAACAGGTACAGATTTACACAGCTGCTTTACACATTCAGACTGTTGTGGCCAAACCTAACCCTTTCAGCGATCTATATGGAAAAACAATCTGACCAGTCCCGTCCACAGAATCTGCTGAGTTACAAGAGGTACACAGAGGGACAAGTAGCATGGCCTAGAGCGGTTTACATCTTCTCATCTTTGTGTCTGCTATTGCAGAAGTAAGTCACTTCGACTTGTTGATTGAGATGCCTGCACAAGAACATTCGGACCCACAACCCATCCAGTCGTTGGTCATAAGGAAATTGACAGCTGAAGTCACAAAAGTGCAAAAGCTTCCCAGCACAACAGGATCAGCAAACTAGTGGTCGATACTCGTCCAGATCTCATGATAACACACCAACACCCATTGTAGTAACTGATTTGTCAGCGGCAGAATTGAGCAATGCCCAGCCTACACAAAATTTTCAGAAAGCGGTTTCGGAATGCTGTTCATATCCTTATGCTGCAAGGCTGATAGCGCTAGATAGCATATTATCACAATCAGGAGCTTCATACTCAGCAAAGTTAAAATTCACCTTCAAAGGCATTGTTCTTATTTATCCTTTCTGTGTCATTACACTTTCTGCGAACAGAGAAAATGAAGTAAACAGGCCGACATCCCCACAACGCTATACTAAAGCTGGAAGTGGATCTCAATGGGAAACAACACTGGAAATGACTAATGCACATACATTCTCATCAGTTTAACAAGTCCCGCAAGTTCCACATATATTAAGCTGTTTACAGTATGCACTAGAACAAAGACGCCACACAACATCGTTCCTAAAAGCATTTGTGTGCAGTGAGCTCACATGACGATCTCAGGCTTCAGGATGCTTGACTTGATCTCCTTGTGCGGGAGAACAACACCGCCATTGCTGTAGACCTCGTCACCTACATGTACGTCTTCTCCCAGGATAGTCATGTTCTCTATGCGTGCCCATTGTCCGACCGTTGAATGCCAGCCAATAATGCTGTTTGAGATGCACGCATGCTTCTTAATGCGTACACCACGCATCACCGTGCATCGGGAGAGCCTCACACCATCTTCCACGACGCATCCAGGTCCAATAGCAACATCAGGACCAATCAGGCAACCCTCCCCAATCTTGGCGCTCTCGTGCACCAGGACGTTCCCAACAACATGTGCTCCGGCAGCCAGCTTGGCAGCTGACTTCTTCCTGAGTGAATCTAGATAAAGACGCAAGCCAGTGATGTAGTCCCTTGGCTGACCAATATCCATCCAAAAGCCTGGAAGGACCATGGCGTACAGCTTTTGATCAGCCGCAATTCGAGGAAAGACCTCTTTCTCAATTGAAGTTGGCTTCAATTCGATGCGGTCCAGGACAGATGGATTTAACAGGTAAATTCCTGCATTGATCTTGTTGCCTACAAATATTTTTGGCTTCTCTACAAATCTTTCCACAACTCCAGTTGTGTCCTCCGTAACCACAACACCATATTTCGAAGGTTCATCCACCTATATTTAAGAGGCAGTCAGCTTACATATGAGTTAATTATACACAAGAGAGTGGTAAAAGAAAGGAATTACCTTAGTGACCATAATTGTTGCCTCACCGCCATGGCTCTTGTGAAATTGTATGAGCTCAGCAAATGGGTATTCACTTATGACATCACTGTTGAGGACAAAGAATGGCTCGCCAGATCCATCCACAAGCTTGTCCCTTGCCAGGGCAAGAGGACCAGCAGTTCCCAAGGGTTCAGTCTCCTGGGAGCATGTGATTGTGATGCCAAGCTTATCCTCAAAATCCTTCAAGAAATTAATCATGACCTGAAATAGACAAAGCACAGCAGTTGGACTCCGAAGTTAAATACAGATAACTCCATGAGATGAGAGAACAACAAAGACAAATGATCTCATGTTTTACCTCTGGGCGGTAGTTGATGGCTAAAATAACCTCTGTAACCCCAACATCTTTCAAGGCTTCAATCTGCACAAATTGGTAGGTTTTAATCAATAAATTTTTCTTTCCTCGAATCTGTACAACTTGTTCTGCATTTGTGACAACAAAAGAAGGGGAAATCCTGATGGTGACACACAAAGGTTTTTCCCCAAGCAACCACCAAAGCTAGTAAGGGAATTGATTAACGTTTGCAGGGCGAAAGATTTCTTAGCTCCCATCAGTCTGAACACATTGAAATGCTACCAATGGCAATTGGTTACAAAAGTTAGAGCATCATCTACTCCCTCCGTTCCTAAATATAAGTCTTTTTAGACATATCAAATGGACTACAACATACGGATGTATTTAGACATATTTTAGAGTGTAGATTCACTCACTTTGCTCCGTATGTAGTCGCTTGTTGGAATCTCTAAAAAGACTTATATTTAGGAACGGAGGGAGTACATGACTACTAAGGGTTTGAAGTTTAGCTATTGCTGTTACGGTAAGGCGAATGATGCGCAACACCAGCAGGATTAACTCGCACACAACTCACTGGCTCACAGCACCATAGTACACAATCTCTATCAAGCGCAGCCGCAGCCGTTTGTCTACCTGGTGCAGAATCATGGGCTTGTTGGCGAAATCGACGAGGGGCTTGGGGAAGCTGAGCGTGAGAGGCCGGAGGCGGGTCCCGAAGCCCCCGACGAGGATGAGCGCCTTCATGGCGAGGCGTCCCCCTTCTTCCTCCCCTCTGATCCCTGCAGGCCAGGCACCGTAAACAGAATTAAAATCACACTCACAGTTGCACCGATCTGCGGGGAGCCGGATCAACCGGGAACCGACTGGGAGGGGGAGGGATTGGAGGAGAATCTGAGGGGGGGATGCCTCACCTGGATGAGGAAGGAGCCGACGGGGTCAGATTCGGAAGCAGCGCCGAGCGACCTTGTTTTGGCCGGTCGGTCGCCTGTTTCTTGCCCCCTCGCCAAGACCGGGATGAGAATATGCCAGTGGTATCCCGGGTACCGGACTGCCAAGATGAAGGCCTCGGGGGGTTTGGGTTGGGTTGGCACGAGGAAATACCAGCGTCAGGGTCGCCTTTATATAGGGAAATCCGTCGCAATAGACCACGAGGAGATTATAAGGATCAAATCAAATCAACAGGCGAACCAACCCGTACTTAAATGATTAGGTACACAATGGTATTCTGGCCCACCGGAATTAAATCTTATTGTTCGCATTTATTCTGAATTTATTTCAGAATTTTCGACGATACGCGTTCAGTTGAAAGAAACGTATCATTCAACACTTTTTTTTATGCTCCATTGTCTCATTTCTCGGTTTATGTCTATGTGCATTATGACAAGTTTTATGTCTATACGATACACAATAAGTGAGGAGAGGATAAAATCATATCTTATATGGACATGGTCTCTACGTCACCCATAAAATGATCTTGTAAAATCTGTTGCGGAAATATAAGCATATACAAAAGAGAAAATCGGTGCAATCTTCAACACTCAATAGAGTTGACGTATGGGATGCACAATCTTTTTCTCCAAGATGAATATGGCCATGATTTCAAGCCAAAAGATTAAGTTGTTGTACTGTATGTACACATCTATACTAAATTTAGAAAAATACACAAAAATGTTTAATTTGAAGAACACCCGATTTGAGGGGCCATAATTCATGTCATGCGCGACATCAAGAGAAAGTGAACATGTAATGCAGGAAGATACATGGAATTTATAGATTAAAGGAAGAGGGGAACCCGAGAGCACCAAGTTCCCGTCCGGCAATCAATTAACTAGTTGAGTTGTTGGGTTTGTCTCACTGGATTCACTCCTCCGGTTGCTGGGGAGGATCCCCCCCTGCACAGCGACCATTTTTCCACCGTCTGCTGGATGGCAGGCTGGGGCGATCCCCGTCGATCCGCTTAGTTGTTTTTCATATATAAAAATGTCATAAATCAAAGAAAAACACTTTATTATAAATATTATGAAACAGAAGAAGAAAAACTATTTAAAAAATGCCATGCTATGAATTTATGAAAAAAGCCATCTCTAATATTAGAAATTAATCATGGATGATAGAAAATGTATTTAAACTTGCCATGGTCCTGTAAATTTGACTTGCCATGTCAACAAAAGAAGAAAAATGCCATAATATTAGGAAAAAATGCCATGTACCTAAAATAAGGCATCTCTTAATAATAGAGAAGTCATCTTTTAATATAAAAATATCATCTCTTAATATAAAATGTCATGTCTTAATAATTTAATATGCCATCTCTTTAATACAAAAATGCCATCTCTTAATAATTTAAAATGCCATCTCTTAATTAAAAAACATCATCTCTTAATAATGAAAATGCCATCTCTTTAATATAAAAATGTCATCTCCTAAGATAACTAGAAAAACACCCGTGCGTTGCAACGGGGCCGCATTAACTTAAAGAGTTCAATATTAATATTCTCATACATATCAAGTTACATTGGCGACCTTTTTTACCATCAAATCCTCACACACACACTCTCTCTCCCTCCCTCTTCCTCACTCTCTCTCCCCCTCTCCCTCTCTCTCTCTCTCTCTCCCTAACACACACACATATCCATCTTATTGGATACGGGATCATAATCCATCTATTTTCACATACACGCTAGTGCATAACAATATGGATTATGTGTATTATATTTGCCACCACAACAGAGGGAATTAATTTCATGTAAATCGGCCAGCCACAGCTCCAAGAATACGCGGAGGTGGTGGCCTGGGTCGGCATCGGTGCCGTCCGGCGCGGGTCACGGGCCTGCTTCCAAGTGCGTCTGCACGACGGCCACTCACGCCGGGTCCTTCAAGTGCCGCTTCCATCGCACCAACTCCCAGGGCCACGGCCACGGCCACGGCCAGGGAAGTCGCCCTTCTTCGCCCCCTTCACCGGCCGCGGCCAACGCAGTGCCGCGGCACCCAGCCTCGCCGTCCTCGTCCTCCGGCACCGTCGCGACCCAGTGACGCAGCCCAAGCATCGGTCTCGAGAATCAAGAACGCTCGACAACGGAGACGGGAGGGAAGATCATATACATGTCATAAGAAAGGGAGTATTTACTGCTCTCTCTATGTATTGTTTCCTTTGTTTTGTTTGGAGATTGATTACCATCCGTGAGTTAAGGTAAGGTTAATGTGATTGAGCGATTTTTTTTTCTGAAAATCAAATATTTCCTTTCTAATTAATGTGATTGAGTGATTTAAGGTAAGATTAATTAATCTAGATTTTATTTTTAGAGATTGTTCGTGATTGATTCTACATTACTAAATAATTTGCGCCAGTATGAAAAGTTTTGATCTGTTCAGATTTCTTTCGTTGTGTGAGAGGCTGACGCGAAAATAAACCAATGAGGTGGATGGAGGGGACAAAAAAACCAGCAAAGGTGGGAGGAGGTACCAAAAAAACCATGAAAGATGGGACGAAAATAAACCGTACGAGGTTACCAACTGCTCCATTAGGAGTAGAGAAAATGCCATCTCTTTAAATATAAAAATGTCATCTCATAGTAATTCAAAATGACATCTCTTAATTAAAAATGCCATCTCCTAATAATGAAAATGCCATGCACAAATAACAAAAATTGACTTGTGAAAAAATGTTTAAATTGTTATGTGGCATACTTCACAAAATTATAAACTGCCATGTTAATTTGCTAAAAAATGCCATGTACAGAAAAAGGAGGCCCTGGTGTTCAAACCCATGTCTCCCAAAACGTTCGCTGTCTTTTGTTTTACATCGGCCTTGTTTCCAAATCTCACGTGGCAGCGGCCTTGCGCCAAGATTCGTGCAACGGTGGAAAGAGGGTTCGCTGGACCCTTCCGTTTGTGCCCAAAGCAACAATGCCCTTCTCGTGAATGCCGGCGGTTTATGTTGTTAAGCTCGCTCATGATATTGGTACCGCAATTTGAAGACCACAATGGCCAAAGCTCCGGATGCACGCGCCTTTTTCTTGCATTGTACTCCGCCTCTTATCTTAAATAAAATAAAATAAAAAGGTAAAAAGGAAAAGAAAGCGATTCTTGCTCCAGGTCCAGTTTTTGGCGCACACTTTCCCTGATTCAAGGCACCCTGGAGTTGGAGTGAAACTGAGTTGCAGCGTCGGCCAAGCAGCAGCACCTTTCAACCGGCGAAGCAGTGTCATTGCGTCTGCCAAGTTGACGGATCCCCCGTTACTGTTCTCGAATCGAATGCCTGATGGGTTCGGCGTATTCCACCCGCTGATTCCGCTGCTTATTGCGTCGAGCTCGCGGAACACGGCGTCCTTTTCTGATTCAGGTCAAACCTGAATCCAAGGAACCAGGTCGCTTGCAATCTGGGCCTTGTCTTGCTCTTTGACTGCGACCGACGTCAGCCGGACCGCATGCAGCGTGATTGCTGATACACGATACCCACGGAGGGAAGGAAGAACTGTCGTGTCGGTGCGCTCCTCCCTCCGTTTGAAGGGCCCTCGCCCTCTGCGTTCTCGGTGTCCCCCGGTTCCCGCTCTAAGAGCTAACTTCAAAGCGTTGACTCAAACGGACGGTGCTTTTATCCATTTGAGTCGGTCGTCCATCCGGTATCTGTCATGTTTTAGATTTGAATCGACAGTGCGGCCAACGCGCCGATCTATATGTGTCGGTGTGGCCGACTGGTCGGCCTTTTTCAACAAATAGCTCATTTTTTGCATTGTTTCGGACATAATTTTTGGATTCAAACATATAATCCAGAACCAAATAAATAACATAGTTTCAACCAAATAAAATAGCATAATTTTACAAGCTGAGTAAAAGTAAAAATGTTTCACATAGTTTTGCAAGCCGAATAAAAAAGATGTATCTATTGGTTGCCAACATGAGCCCACATATGCTCAACCAAATCATTTTGCGGTTGCATGTGAGTTTCCCAATCACACAAGTCATGATGAAATTGAATGAACTATTCAAACGTTGCCGCTCCTCCATGCTCACGCACAACATTCTCACCCTGAAACTGAAACTCTTGATCGCAGAGACGTTCCGGGCGCTCATCTTCTACGATCATATTGTGCATTATCACACAAGCAGTCATCACCTCTTACAGCTTATGTGTGCTCCAAGTATTAGCAGGATACCGAATGATGCCCCATCGAGATTGCAAAACACCAAAGGCACGCTCGACGTCCTTCCTGGCACTCTCTTGCTCTTGGACAAATCTTTTTCTTTTCTGTCTGACAGGGTTGGGGATTGTCTTCACAATAGTGGTCCACTGAGGATAGATACCGTCACCTAGATAGTATCCTTTGTCGTAGTTGTGGCCGTTGATAGTAAAGTTCACCGGTGGGTTGTTCCCTTCGGCAAGCCTAGCAAACATCGACAAGTGCTAAAGCACGTTGATATCATTGTGTGATCCGGCCATGCCAAAGAAAGAGTGCCATATCCAAAGATATTGAGACGCCACGGCCTCAAGCATGGCAGTGCAAGCCCTGACATGACCCTTATACTGCCCTTGCCAAGCAGAAGGGCAGTTCTTCCACTCCCAGTGCAGTCTATGCTACCAAGCATCCTTGGGAAGCCCTTGCTGGCATTCATCGCCAACAAACGGGTTGTATCTTCAGGAGTTGGCTCTCTTAAGTACTCATGGCCAAACACAGCAATAACAATCTTGCAGACCTTATAAATGGAGTCTACGCATGTAGGCTCGCTCATACGGACGTACTCGTCAATGAGATCACCGGGCACTCTGTATGCAAGCATTCGGATGGCGGCAGTGCATTTTTGGTAAGAGGAGAAACCCAATTTTCCAACGGCATCCTCTTTGCACTAGAAATAGTCATCATAGGCGACCACTCCCTCTCTAATACCGTTGAAAAGATGCCTACTCATATGGAAACGGTGGCGGAATTTTTGATGTTTGAACAACGGGTTTGTTGTGTCAAAGCAGTCCTTCCAAAGAAGAAAATGCCCGCTCTCTCGGTTGAGATTCAACGCCGGAAGGTGCCCTGGAATGGAGCCACAGAACGATGGGCGCTGGCTATTGAGGTGGTGATGGACCAACACGACAGCCAAGATCTCCTCCTCCTCATCGTACGAGGAATCGTCGGAGTCGCAAAGGAAATTGAGAAAAAAGAACTCGTCGGCGGAGTCCATTTTGTACCTTGTCAAACCGCGAATAGCTTGCGGGCGTTGACGAAGGAAATGGTCGGCGAAGGGAGTTGCGCCGCCCTCGGACCAGCTAGCTGCCCTGGCGGCGTCCGACGAGCGTGCCGGCGTTCGACGAGCGCGCTGGTGAGGATCTGGATGGGGCGGCGAGGCGGCTTCTTGGTCGCGGTTGCGGCTGTGTCGGGGGAGCATGAGTGGGAAGGTTTTGGTTCCCCGGCGGTGGCGGGCGACGTGGGAGGTGGTGGCGTTGCAGACTGGAGAAATGGGCGGTGTGGGCGGCGACAACGACAACAAAGGAGGCTGGCGAGGGCTTGTTGAAATGGGAGAGGATGGCCAATGTGCCACCGACCAGCGGGCTAGGGGGACGAGAAAGCGGGTGCGCGCGCGTCCGTCCCGTGTCCGTGCCGACGCAAATTCGGCCAAAAAATGGGCCGGGAATGGGTCAGCAGGCGGATGAAAAGCGGACGCGCGTCCATTTGGGTCGGCGCATTGGGCCGACTTTTCTGTCCACGCTGTGTCGTGGGAAACCACGACCACCTTGAAGGAAATATGCCCTAGAGGCAATAATAAAGATGTTATTTATATTTCTTTATATCATGATAAATGTTTATTATTCATGCTAGGATTGTATTAACCGGAAACTTGATACATGTGTGAATACATAGACAAAAAAAGGTGTCCCTAGTATGTCTCTGCTTGACTAGCTCGTTAATCAAAGATGGTTAAGTTTTCTGGCCATAGACATGTGTTGTCATTTGATGAACGGGATCACATCATTAGGAGAATGATGTGATGGACAAGACCCATCCGTTAGCTTAGCATAATGATCGTTAAGTTTTATTGCTATTGCTTTCTTCATGACTTATACATATTCCTCTGACTATGAGATTATGCAACTCCCGAATACCGTAGGAACACCTTGTGTGCTATCAAACGTCACAACATAACTGGATGATTATAAAGATGCTCTACAGGTGTCTCCGAAGGTGTTTGTTGGGTTGGCATATATCAAGATTAGGATTTGTCACTCTGAGTATCGGAGAGGTATCTCTGGGCCCTCTCAGTAATGCACATCACTATAAGCCTTGCAAGCAATGTGACTAATGAGTTAGTTACGGGATGATGCATTACGGAACGAGTAAAGAGACTTGTCGGTGATGAGATTGAACTAGGTATGAGGATACCGACGATCGAATCTCGAGAAAGTAACATACTGATGACAAAGGGAATAACGTATGTTGTTATTGCGGTTTGACCGATAAAGATCTTCGTAGAATATGTAGGAACCAATATGAGCATCCAGGTTCCGCTATTGGTTATTGAACAGAGATGTGTCTCATTCATGTTTACACAGTTCTCGAACCCGAGGGTCCGCAAGCTTAACGTTCGATGACGATTTGTATTATGAGTTATGTGTTTTGGTGACCAAAGTTTGTTCGGAGTCCCAGATGAGATCACGGACATGACGAGGAGTCTCGAAATGGCCGAGAGGTAAAGATTCATATATTGGAAGGTAGTATTCGGACATCGGAATGGTTTCGAGTGGTTCGGGTATTTTACCGGAGTACCGAGGGGTTACTAGAACCCCCCGGGGAAGTATTGGGCCTACATGGGCCTTAGGGGAGAGAGAGGGAAGCCCGTGAGGGGTGGCGCATGCCCCCTCCAAGGGAGTCCGAATAGGACAAGGAGGAGGGACGTGCCCCCCCTTTCCCTCTCCCTCTCCTTCCTTTTCCCCTCCGGTGAGAAAGGAAAAGGGGGGGGGGCGAATCCTACTAGGAGTGGAGTCCTAGTAGGACTCCCCCCCATGGCGTGCCCCTCCTGGCCGGCCGCCTCCTCCTCCCCTCCTTTATATATGGGGGCAGGGGGCACCACATAACACAACATTTGTTCTCTTAGCCGTGTGCGGTGCCCCCCTCCACAGTTTACTCCTCCGGTCATAGCGTTGTAGTGCTTAGGTGAAGCCCTGCGCGGATCACATCACCATCACCATCACCGTCACTACACCGTCGTGCTGGCGAAACTCTCCCTCAACCCTCTGCTGGATCAAGAGTTCGAGGGACGTCATCGAGCTAAACGTGTGCTGAACTCGGAGGTGTCGTACATTCGGTACTAGATTGGTTGGATCATGAACACGTTCGACTACATCAACCGCGTTAACCTAACGATTCCGCATTCGGTCTACGAGGGTACGTGGACACACTCCCTCCGTCTTGTTGCTATGCATCTCCTAGATGGATCTATAGGGTAATGTAGTAATTTCAAAATTTTCCTACGCACACACAGGATCATGGTGATGCATAGCAACGAGAGGGGAGAGTGTTGTCCACGTACCCTTGTAGACCGAAAGCGGAAGCGTTTGCACAACGCGGTTGATGTAGTCGTACGTCTTCATGATCCGACCGATCAAGTACCGAATGTATGGCACCTCCGAGTTTACCACACGTTCAACTCGATGACGTCCCTCGAACTCCGATCCAGCCGAGCTTTGAGGGAAAGTTACGTCAGCACGACGGCGTGGTGACGATGGTGATGTTCTACCGACGCAGGGCTTTGCCTAAGCACCGCTACGATATTATCGAGGTGGACTATGGTGGAGGGGGGCACCACACACGGCTAAGAGATCCAAGAGATCAATTGTTGTGTGTAGAGGTGCCCCCTGCCCCCGTATATAAAGGAGCAAGGGGGGAGAGGCGGCCGGCGAGGAGGAGGCGCGCCAGGGAGGAGTCCTACTCCCACCTTTCCTAGTTGGAGTAGGAGAAGGGGAAGGAGGAGGGAGAGAGGAAGGAAAGGGGGGCGCCTCCCCCCTCCTTGTCCAATTCAGACTAGAGGGAGAGGAGGCACGTGGCCTGCCCTCGCCGCCCCTCCTCTTCTCCACTAAGGACCATCTTGGCCCATTAAACCCCCGGGGGGTTCCTGTAACCCCTGGTACTCCGGTAAAATCCTGATTTCACCTGGAACACTTCCGATATCCAAATATAGGCTTCCAATATACCGATCTTTATGTCTCGACCATTTTGAGACTCCTCGTCATGTCCGTGATCACATCCGGGACTCCGAACTACCTTCGGTACATCAAAACACATAAACTCATAATATAACCATCATCGAACTTTAAGCGTGCGGACCCTACGGGTTCGAGAACTATGTAGACTTGACCGAGACATGTCTTCGGTCAATAACCAATAGTGGAACCTGGATGCTCATATTGGCTCCTACATATTCTACGAAGATCTTTATCAGTCAAACCGCATAACAACATACGTTGTTCCCTTTATCATCGGTATGTTACTTGCCCGAGATTCGATCGTCGGTATCTTAATACCTAGTTCAATCTCGTTACCGGCAAGTCTTTTTACTCATTTTGTAATACATCATCCCGCAACTAACTCATTAGTTGCAATGCTTGCAAGGCTTATAGTGATGTGCATTACTGAGTGGGCCCAGAGATACCTCTCCGACAATCAGAGTGACAAATCCTAATCTTGAAATACGCTAACCCAACAAGTACCTTCGGAGACACCTGTAGAGTACCTTTATAATCACTCAGTTACGTTGTGACGTTTGGTAGCACACAAAGGGTTCCTCCGGTAAACGGGAGTTGCATAATCTCATAGTCATAGGAACATGTATAAGTCATGAAGAAAGCAATAGCAGAATACTAAATGATCATGTGCTAAGCTAACGGAATGGGTCAAGTCAATCACATCATTCTCCTAATGATGTGATCCTGTTAATCAAATGACAACTCATGTCAATGGCTAGGAAACATAACCATCTTTGATCAACGAGCTAGTCAAGTAGAGGCATACTAGTGACACTCTGTTTGTTTATGTATTCACACAAGTATTATGTTTTCGGTTAATACAATTCTAGCATGAATAATAAACATTCATCATGATATAAGGAAATAAATAATAACTTTATTATTGCCTCTAGGGCATATTTCCTTCAGTCTCCCACTTGCACTAGAGTCAATAATCTAGATTACACAGTAATGATTCTAACACCCATGGAGCCTTGGTGCTGATCATGTTTTGCTCGTGGAAGAGGCTTAGTCAACGGGTCTGCAACATTCAGATCCGTATGTATCTTGCAAATTTCTATGTCTCCCACCCAGACTTGATCCCGGATGGAGTTGAAGCGTCTCTTGATGTGCTTGGTTCTCTTGTGAAATCTGGATTCCTTTGCCAAGGCAATTGCACCAGTATTGTCACAAAAAAAAATTCATTGGACCCGATGCACTAGGTATGACACCTATATCAGATATGAACTCCTTCATCCAGACTCCTTCATTTGCTGCTTCCGAAGCAACTATGTACTCCGCTTCACACGTAGATCCCGCCACAACGCTTTGTTTAGAACTGCACCAACTGACAGCTCCACCGTTCAATGTAAACACGTATCCGGTTTGCGATTTACAATTGTCCGGATCAGTGTCAAAGCTTGCATCGGCATAACCATTTACGACTAGCTCTTTGTCACCTCCATAAATGAGAAACACATCCTTAGTCCTTTTCGGGTATTTCAGGATGTTCTTGACCGCTGTCGAGTGATCCGCTCTTGGATTACTTTGGTACCTCCCTGCTAAACTTATAGCAAGGCACACATTAGGTCTGGTACACAACATTGCATACATGATAGAGCCTATGGCTGAAGCATAGGGAACATCTTTCATCTTCTCTCTATCTTCTGTAGTGGTCGGGCATTGAGTCTTACTCAACTTCACACCTTGTAACACAGGCAAGAACCCTTTCTTTGCTTGATCCATTTTGAACTTCTTCAAAACTTTGTCAAGGTATGTGCTTTGTGAAAGTCCAATTAAGCGTCTTGATCTATCTCTATAGATCTTGATGCCCAATATATAAGCAGCTTCATCGAGGCCCTTCATTGAAAAACTCTTATTCAAGTATCCCTTTGTGCTATCCAGAAATTCTATATCGTTTCCAATCAGCAATATGTCATCCACATATAATATCAGAAATGCTACAGAGCTCCCACTCACTTTCTTGTAAATACAGACTTCTCCAAAAGTTTGTATAAAACTATATGCTTTGATCACACTATCAAAGCATTTATTCCAACTCCGAGAGGCTTGCACCAGTCCATAAATGGATCGCTGGAGCTTGCACACTTTGTTAGCTCCCTTTGGATCGACAAAACCTTCCGGTTGCATCATATACAACTCTTCTTCTAGAAATCCATTGAGGAATGCGGTTTTGACATCCATTTGCCAAATTTCACAATCATAAAATGCGGCAATTGCTAACATGATTCGGACAGACTTAAGCATCGCTACGGGTGAGAAAGTCTCATCGTAGTCAATCCCTTGAACTTGTAGAAAACCTTTTGCAACAAGTCGAGCTTTACAGACAGTAACATTACCGTCAGTGTCAGTCTTCTTCTTGAAGATCCATTTATTTTCAATGGCTTGCCGATCATCGGGCAAGTCAACCAAAGTCCACACTTTGTTCTCATACATGGATCCCATCTCGTTTTTCGTGGCCTCAAGCCATTTTGCAGAATCTGGGCTCACCATAGCTTCTTCATAGTTCGTAGGTTCATCATGGTCTAGCAACATAACCTCCAGAACAGGATTACCGTACCACTCTGGTGCGGATCTTACTCTGGTTGATCTACGAGGTTCAGTAACAACTTGATCTGAAGTTTCATGATCATCATCATTAACTTCCTCACTAATTGGTGTAGGTGTCACAGGAACTGGTTTCTGTGATGAACTACTTTCCAATAAGGGAGCAGGTACAGTTACCTCATCAAGTTCTACTTTCCTCCCACTCACTTCTTTCGAGAGAAACTCCTTCTTTAGAAAAGGATCCAAATTTAGTAACAAAAGTCTTGCCTTCAGATCTGTGATAGAAGGTATACCCAAAAGTTTTCTTTGGGTATCCTATGAAGACACATTTCTCCGATTTGGGTTCGAGCTTATCAGGTTGAAGCTTTTTCACATAAGCATCACAGCCCCAAACTTCAATAAACAACAACTTTGGTTTCTTGCCAAACCACAGTTCATAAGGCGTCGTCTCAACGGATTTCGATGGTGCCCTATTTAACGTGAATGCAGCCGTCTCTAAAGCATAACCCCAAAATGATAGCGGTAAATCAGTAAGAGACATCATAGATCGCACCATATCTAGTAAAGTACGATTACGACGTTCGGACACACCATTACGCTGTGGTGTTCCGGGTGGCGTGAGTTGGGAAACTATTCCACATTGTTTCAAATGAAGACCAAACTCGTAACTCAAATATTCTCCTCCACGATCAGATCGTAGAAACTTTATTTTCTTATTACGATGATTTTCAACTTCACTATGAAATTCTTTGAACTTTTCAAATGTTTCAGACTTATGTTTCATTATGTATATATACCCATATCTGCTTAAATCATCTGTGAAGGTGAGAAAATAACGATACCCACTGCGAGCCTCAACATTTATTGGACCACATACATCTGTATGTATGATTTCCAACAAATCTATTGCTCGCTCCATAGTTCTGGAGAACGGCGTTTTAGTCATCTTGCTCATGAGGCACGGTTCGCAAGTACCAAGTGATTCATAATCAAGTGGTTCCAAAAGCCCATCAGTATGGAGTTTCTTCATGCGCTTTACACCAATATGACCTAAACGGCAGTGCCACAAATAAGTTGCACTATCATTATCAACTCTGCATCTTTTGGCTTCAATATTATGAATATGTGTATCACTACTATCGAGATTCAACAAAAATAGACCACTCTTCAAGGGTGCATGACCATAAAATATATTACTCATATAAATAGAACAACCATTATTCTCTGATTTAAATGAATAACTGTCTCGCATCAAACAAGATCCAGATATAATGTTCGTGCTCAACGCTGGCACCAAATAACAATTATTCGGGTCTAAAACTAATCCCAAAGGTAGATGTAGAGGTAGCGTGCCGACCGCGATCACATTGACTTTGGAACCATTTCCCACGCGCATCGTCACCTCGTCCTTAGCCAATCTTCGCCTAATCCGTAGTCCCTGTTTCGAGTTGCAAATATTAGCAACAGAATCAGTATCAAATACCCAGGTGCTACCGCGAGCATTAGTAAGGTACACATCAATAACATGTATATCACATATACCTTTGTTCACCTTGCCATCCTCTTATCCGCCAAATACTTGGGGCAGTTCCGCTTCCAGTGACCAGTCTGTTTGCAATAGAAGCACTCAGTCTCAGGCTTAGGTCCAAACTTGGGTTTCTTCTCTTGAGCAGCAACTTGTTTGCCATTCTTCTTGAAGTTCCCCTTCTTCTTCCCTTTACCCTTTTTCTTGAAACTAGTGGTCTTGTTGACCATCAACACTTGATGCTCCTTTTTGATTTCTACCTCCGCAGCCTTTAGCATCGCGAAGAGCTCGGGAATTGTCTTATTCATCCCTTGCATATTATAGTTCATCATGACGCTTTAGTAGCTTGGTGGCAGTGATTGAAGAACTCTGTCAATGACACTATCAACAGGAAGACTAACTCCCAGTTGAGTCAAGTGATTATGATACCCAGACATTTTGAGTATATGTTCACTGATAGAACTATTCTCCTCCATCTTGCAGCTATAGAACTTATTGGAGACTTCATATCTCTCAATCCGGGCATTTGCTTCAAATATTAACTTCAACTCCTGGAACATCTCATATGCTCCATGACGTTCAAAATGTCGTTGAAGTCCTGGTTCTAAGCCATAAAGCATGGCACACTGAACTATCGAGTAGTCATCAGCTTTACTCTGCCAGACGTTCTTAACGTCATCAACAACATCTGCAGCAGGCCTGGCACCTAGCAGTGCTTCCAGGACGTAATTCTTCTGTGCAGCAATGAGGATAATCCTCAAGTTACAGACCCAGTCCATGTAATTGCTACCATCATCTTTCAACTTTGCTTTCTCAAGGAACACATTAAAATTTAACGGAACAATAGCACATGCCATCTATCTACAATCAACATAGACAAGAAAAATACTATCAGGTACTAAGTTCATGATAAATTTAAGTTCAATTAATCATATTACTTAAGAACTCCCACTTAGATAGATATCCCTCTAATCCTCTAAGTGATCTTGTGATCCAAATCAACTAAACCATGTCCGATCATCACGTGAGATGGAGTAGTTTCAATGGTGAACATCACTATGCTGATCATATCTACTATATGATTCACACTCGACCTTTCGGTCTCGGTGTTCCGAGGCCATATCTGCATATGCTAGGCTCGTCAAGTTTAACCTGAGTATTCCGCGTGTGCAACTATTTTGCACCCGTTGTATTTGAACGTAGAGCCTATCACACCCGATCATCACGTGGTGTCTCAGCACGAAGAACTTTCGCAACGATGCATACTCAGGGAGAACACTTATACCTTGATAATTTAGTGAGAGATCATCTTATAATGCTACCGTCAATCAAAGCAAGATAAGATGCATAAAAGATAAACATCACATGCAATCAATATAAGTGATATGATATGGCCATCATCATCTTGTGCTTGTGATCTTAACCTCCAAAGCACCGTCATGATCACCATTGTCACCAGCGCGACACTTTGATCTCCATCGTAGCATCGTTGTCGTCTCGCCAACTTATGCTTCTACGACTATCGCTACCGCTTAGTGATAAAGTAAAGCATTACAGGGCGATTGCATTGCATACAATAAAGCGACAACCATATGGCTCCTGCCAGTTGCCGATAACTCGGTTACAAAACATGATCATCTCATACAATAAAATATCGCATCATGCCTTGACCATATCACATCACAACATGCCCTGCAAAAACAAGTTAGACGTCCTCTACTTTATTGTTTTAAGTTTTACGTGGCTGCTATGGGCTGAGCAAGAACCGTTCTTACCTACGCATCAAAACCACAACAATAGTTTGTCAAGTTAGTGCTGTTTTAACCTTCTCAAGGACCGGGCGTAGCCACACTTGGTTCAACTAAAGTTGGAGAAACTGACACCCGCCAGCCACCTATGTGCAAAGCACGTCGGTAGAACCAGTCTCACATAAGCGTACGCGTAATGTCGGTCCGGGCCGCTTCATCCAACAATACCGCCGAACCAAAGTATGACATGCTGGTAAGCAGTATGACTTATATCGCCCACAACTCACTTGTGTTCTACTCGTGCATATAACATCTACGCATAAAACCAGGCTCGGATGCCACTGTAGGGTAACGTAGTAATTTCAAAATTTTCCTACGCACACACATGATCATGGTGATGCATAGCAACGAGAGGGGAGACTGTTGTCCATGTACCCTCGTAGACCGAAAGCGGAAGCGTTTGCACAATGCGGTTGATGTAGTCGTACGTCTTCATGATCCGACCGATCAAGTACCGAACGTACAACACCTCCGAGTTCAGCACACGTTCAGCTCGATGACGTCCCTCGAACTCTGATCTAGCCGAGCTTTGAGGCAGAGTTTCGTCAGCACAACGGTGTGGTGACGATGATGATGTTCTACTGACGCAGGGCTTAGCCTAAGCACCGCTACGATATTATCGAGGTGGACTATGGTGGAGGGGGGCACCGCACACGGCTAAGAGATCCAAGAGATCAATTGTTGTGTCTAGAGGTGCCCCCTGCCCTCGTATATAAAGGAGCAAGGGGGAGAGGCGGCTGGCCAGGAGGAGGCGCGGCAGGGAGGAGTCCCACTCCCACCGGGAGTAGGACTCCCTCCTTTCCTAGTTGGAGTAGGAGAAGGGGAAGGAGGAGGGAGAGAGGAAGGAAAGGGGGGCGCCGCCCCCCTCCTTGTCCAATTCGGACTAGAGGGAGAGGGGGTGCATGGCCTGCCCTGGCCGCCCCTCCTCTTCTCCACTAAGGCCCATCTTGGCCCATTAAACCCCCCTCCCCCCCCCGGGGGGGGGGGTCCGGTAACCCCCGGTACTCCGGTAAAATCCCGATTTCACCCGAAACACTTCCGATATCCAAATATAGGCTTCCATTATATCGATCTTTATGTCTCGACCATTTCGAGACTCCTCTTCATGTCCATGATCACATCCGGGACTCCGAACTACCCTCGGTACATCAAAACACATAAACTCATAATATAACTGTCATCGAACTTTAAGCGTGCGGACCCTACGGGTTCGAGAACTATGTAGACATGACCGAGACACGTCTCCGATAAATAACCAATAGCGGAACCTTGATGCTCATATTGGCTCCTACATATTCTATGAAGATCTTTATCGTTCAAACCGCATAACAATATACGTTGTTCCCTTTGTCATCGGTATGTTACTTGCCCGAGATTCGATCGTCGGTATCTTAATACCTAGTTCAATCTCGTTACCGGCAAGTCTCTGTACTCGTTTTGTAATACATCATCCCGCAACTAACTCATTAGTTGCAATGCTTGCAAGGCTTATAGTGATGTGCATTACCGAGTGGGCCCAGACATACCTCTCCGACAATCGGAGTGACAAATCCTAATCTCGAAATACGCCAACCCAACAAGTACCTTCGGAGACACCTGTAGAGCACCTTTATAATCACCCAGTTATGTTGTGACGTTTGGTAGCACACAAAGTGTTCCTCCAGTAAACGGGAGTTGCATAATCTCATAGTCATAGGAACATGTATAAGTCATGAAGAAAGCAATAGCAGAATACAAAATGATCGTGTGCTAAGCTAACGGAATGGGTCAAGTCAATCACATCATCCTCCTAATGATGTGATCCCGTTAATCAAATGACAACTCATGTCAATGGCTAGGAAACATAACCATCTTTGATCAACGAGCTAGTCAAGTAGAGGCATACCAGTGACACTCTATTTGTTTATGTATTCACACAAGTATTATGTTTTCGGTTAATACAATTCTAGCATGAATAATAAACATTTATCATGATATAAGGAAATAAATAATAACTTTATTATTGCCTCTAGGGCATATTTCCTTCAGGATCTTGCGTGATCATAGGAATTTCTTTTTTGAAATTTAATGCTACGTTCCCCAACAGTGGCATCAGAGCCAGGTCTATAAGTAGATGATTTGCACGAGTGGAACACAAAGAGTTGTGGGCGATAATAGTCATACTGCTTACAACCAACGTCTAATTTTGATTCGGCAGTATTGTTGGATAAAGAGGCCCAAACCAACCTTACATGACCACGTTCATGAGATCGGTTCCACCAACAGACATGCAACTTGTTTTGCATAAAGGTGGCTGGCGGGTGTCTGTTTCTCCAACTTTAGTTGAATCAAATTTGACTACGACCGGTCCTTGTTGAAGGTTAAAACAACACACTTGATGAAAAATCATTGTGGTTTTGATGCAGGTAAGAAAAGTTCTTGCTAGAAGCCTGTAGCAGCCACGTAAAACTTGCAACAACAAAGTAGAGGACGTCTAACTTGTTTTTGCAGGGCATGTTGTGATGTGGTATGGTCAAGATGTGATGAGATATAAGTTGTTGTATGAGATGATCATGTTTTGTAAAAGTTATTGGCAACTGGCAGGAGCCTTATGGTTGTCGCTTTATTGTATGAAATGCAATCGCCATGTAATTGCTTTACTTTTATCACTAAGTGGTAGCCATAGTCATAGAAGCAATAGTTGGCGAGACGACAATGACGCTACGATGGAGATCAAGGTGTCAAGCCGGTGACGATGGTGATCATGACGGTGCTTTGGAGATGGAGATCAAAGGCACAAGATGATAATGACCATACCATGTCACGTATTTTGATTGCATGTGATGTTTATCTTTTATGCATCTTATTTTGCTTAGTACGGAGGTAGCATTATAAGATGATCCCTCACTAAATTTGAAGGTATAAGTGTTCTCCCTGAGTATGCACCGTTGCTACAGTTCGTCGTACCGAGACACCACGTGATGATCGAGTGCGATAAGCTCTACGTTCACATACAACGGGTGTAAGACAGTTTTGCACATGCAGAATACTCGGGTTAACTTGACGAGCGTAGCATATGCAGATATGGCCTTGGAACACTGAGACCAAAACGTCGAACGTGAATCATATAGTAGATATGATCAACATAGAGATGTTCACCATTGAAAACTACTCCATCTCACGTGATGATCAGACATGGTTTAGTTGATATGGATCATGTGATCATTTAGATGACTAGAGGGATGTCTATCTAAGTGGGAGTTTTTAAGTAATATGATTAATTGAACTTAAATTTATCATGAACTTAGTCCTGATAGTTTTTGCATATCTATGTTGTTGTAGATCAATTGTTCGTGCTACAGTTCCCTTGAATTTTAATGCGTTCCTAGAGAAGGTAAGTTGAAAGATGATGGTAGAAACTACACGGACTGGGTCCATAACTTGAGGATTATCCTCATTGCTGCACAGAAGAATTATGTCCTGGAAGCACCGTTAGGTGCAAGACCCGCTGCAGGAGCAACTCCGGACGTTATGAATGCCTGGCAGACTAAAGCTGATGGCTACTCGATAGTTTAGTGTGCCATGCTTTACGGCTTAGAATCGGGACTTCAAAGACATTTTGAACGTCATGGAGCATATGAGATGTTACAAGAGTTGAAGTTAATATTTCAAGCAAATGCCTGAGTTGAGAGATATGAAGTCTCCAACAAGTTCTATAGCTACAAGATGGAGGAGAATAGTTCTGTCAGTGAACACATACTCAAAATGTCTGGGTACCATAACCACTTTACTCAGCTAGGAGTTAATCTTCCTGATGATAGTGTCATTGACAGAGTTCTTCAATCACTGCCACCAAGCTATAAAGGCTTGGTGATGAACTATAATATGCAAGGGGTGAAAAAGACAATTCCCGAGCTCTTCGCGATGCTAAAGGCTGCGGAGGTAGAAATCAAGAAGGAGCATCAAGTGTTGATGGTTAACAAGACCATTAGTTTCAAGAAAAAGGGCAAAGGGAAGAAGGGGAACTTCAAGAAGAAAAGCAATCAAGTTGCTACTACCGGGAAGACGCCCATGTCTGGACCTAAGCCTAAAACTGAGTGCTTCTACTACAAAGGGACTGGTCACTAGAAGCGGAATTGCCCCAAGTATTTGGCGGATAAGAAGGATGGCGAAGTGAAAGGTATATTTGATGTACATGTTATTGATGTGTACCTTACTAATGCTCATAGTAGCCCCTGGGTATTTGATACTAGTTCTGTTGCTCATATTTGCATCTCAAAATAGGGGCTACGGATTAAACGAAGATTGGCTAAGGACGAGGTGACAATGCGCGTCGGAAATGGTTCCAAGGTCGATGTGATCGCCGTCGGCATGCTACCTCTACATCTAACTTAGGGATTAGTTTTAGACCTGAATAATTGTTATTTGGTGCCAGCATTGAGCATGAACATTATATCTGGATCTTGTTTGATGCAATACTGTTATTTTAAATTAGAGAATAATGGTTGTTCTATTTATATGAGTAATATATTTTATGGTCATGCACCTTTGATGAGTGGTCTATTTTTGTTGAATCTCGATCGTAATGATACACATATTCATAATATTGAAACCAAAAGATGCAAAGTTAATAATGATAGTGCAACTTATTTGTGGCACTACCGTTTAGGTCATATTGGTGTAAATCGCATGAAGAAACTCCATGCTGGTGGGCTTTTGGAATTACTTGATTATGAATCACTTGATGCTTGCGAACCATGCCTCATGGGCAAGATGACTAAGACTCCATTCTCCGGAACAATGGAACGAGCCACTGATTTATTGGAAATAATACATACTGATGTACGCGGTCCGATGAGTGTTGAGGCTCGCGGCAGGTATCGCTATTTTCTGACCTTCACAGATGATTTGAGCAGATATGGGTATCTCTACTTAATGAAACATAAGTCTGAAACATTTGAAAAGTTCAAAGAATTTTAGAGTGAAGTGGAAAATCATCGTAACAAGAAAATAAAGTTTCTACGATCTGATCGTGGAGGTGAATATTTGAGTTATGAGTTTGGTCTTCATTTGAAACAATGTGGAATAGTTTCTCAACTCACGCCACCTGGAACACCATAGTGTAATGGTGTGTCCGAACGTCGTAACCGTACTTTATTAGATATGGTGCGATCTATGATGTCTCTTACCGATTTACCACTATTGTTTTGGGGTTATGCTTTAGAGACAACTGCATTCATGTTAAATAGGGCACCATTTAAATCTGTTGAGAAGACACCATATGAACTGTGGTTTGGCAAGAAACCTAAGCTGTCGTTTCTTAAAGTTTGGGGCTGCGATGCTTATGTGAAAAAGCTTCAACCTGATAAGCTCGAACCCAAATCGGAGAAATGCGTGTTCATAGGATACCAAAAGGAAACTGTTGGGTACACCTTCTATCGCAGATCCGAAGGCAAGATATTCGTTGCTAAGAATGGATCCTTTCTAGAGAAGGTGTTTCTCTCGAAAGAAGTGAGTGGGAGGAAAGTAGAAATTGATGAGGTAATTGTACCTTCTCCCGAATTGGAAAGTAGTTCATCACAGAAATCAGTTCCAATGATGCCTACACCAATTACCGAGGAAGTTAATGATGATGATCATGAAACTTCAGATCAAGTTACTACCAAACCTCGTAGGTCAACCAGAGTATGTTTGAAAGTGCAACTATCCCTGGGTGGTTTTGGTAATTCCTAACAACATATAACTCATTGAACTAATGCTCTTTCAAGATGATCATTTCAGAAAGTTCAATGATTGGCATGGCATGGACTAGGAATGTGGACCCCTCAAAATGCTAAGGATACATATTGGCAAAAGCTCAAGACTCTATATTTTCATTTTAGTGATCCAAGATCACATTGAGCCCATAGGAAAAGCCAATACTATTAAAAGGGGATGAGGTGTTTCTTAATGGCTTGCTTGTTCAAAATGCTTAGTGACATGCTCCAAAAACCCTCAACCACTTTCTCATATCCACATATGTCCCAAACCAAAAGTCAAACTCAGCCCCACCAATTTGATCTATGTGGCGCCACCGAGTTCTTTTGACATAGCCATAGCCAGAAAGCCTAATTAGTTCAGTCTCACCGATAGGGATCTCTGTCTCACCAAGATGGGATTGCAAACTCTCTGTATCCCTTTGTAACGTTTCGGTCTAACCGAGATGAGCGACCGGTCTCACCGAGTTCACAATGCAAACTCTTTGTTTCCTTTTCGTAACGTTTCGGTCTCACCAAAATGAGCGATCGGTCCCACCGAGTTTGCTTGACCAACTCTCTGTTTGCCTATTATAGAAATCGGTTCCACCGAGTGCATGTGATCGGTCTCACTGAGATTACGTTATGCCCTAACCCTAATGAAATCGGTCCCACCGAGTTTATCGTATCGGTCCCACCGAAAAGCCTAACGTTCACATTTTGAACCGAATTGGTCTGACCGAGTTTGTGTATTCGGTCTGACTGAGTTTCTGTATTCGGTCTCACCGTGTTTGGTGAATTGTGTGTAATGGTTAGATTTTATGTGGAGGATATATATACCCCTCCACCCATCCTCCATTCGTGGTGAGAGCTATCAGAATGTGCCTACACTTCTACCATTCATTTTTTGAGGGAGAACCACCTACTCATGTGTTGATACCAAGATATTTCATTCCAACCACAAGAATCTTGATCTCTAGCCTTCCCCAAGTTGCTTTCCACTCAAATCATCTTTCCACCAAACCCAAATCCGTGAGAGAGAGAGAGTTGAGTGTTGGGGAGACTATCATTTGAAGAACAAGAGCAAGGAGTTCATCATCAACACACCATCTATTATCTTTTGGAGAGTGGCGTCTCCTAGATTGGTTAGGTGTCACTTGGGAGCCTCCATCAAGATTGTGGAGTTGAACCAAGGAGTTTGTAAGGGCAAGGAGATTGTCTACTTCATGAAGATCTACTCAAGTGAGGCAAGTACTTCGTGGACGATGGCCATGGTGGGATAGACAAGGTTGCTTCTTCGTGGACCCTTCATGGGTGGAGCCCTCCGTGGACTCGCGCAACCGTTATCCTTCGTGGATTGAAGTCTCCATCAACGTGGATGTACGATAGCACCACCTATCGGAACAACACCAAAAATCTCAGTGTCTACATTGCATTTTCTCCCTCTAAACTCCTCCCCTTTACCTTGATATGAAATGATTTACTTTCGCTGCTATACTCTTAGAGTTGCATGTGTAGGTTGATTTCTTGACTTGTGCTAAGTTGCTAAAATCTGCCAAGACTTAAAATTGAGAAAATGCTAGGTTTTTATTTGGTCAAGTAGTCTAATCACCCCCCTCTAGACATACTTTCGATCCTACAAGTGGTATCGGAGCTTTGGTCTCCATTTGTCGTGATTTCCATAGCTTTGGTGATCATAGCCTTGATTTCACAACCTAGGAGAGTATGGCATCTAGCGAGGGAAATTACCACCATAGAGGTCCTTACTTTGATGGTACTAATTTTGCTAGTTGGAAGCATAAGATGAAGATGCATATTCTTGGACATAACCCCGCCGTTTGGGCTATTCTGTGTATTGGCTTGCAAGGTGAATTCTTTGATGGGAGAGAACTGAACCATGAAGCTACCACAGAAGAGTTGAAGATGCTGCAATACAATGCTCAAGCCTGCGATATCCTATTCAACGGATTGTGCCCTGAAGAATTCAACAAAATCAGCCGTCTTGAGAATGCAAAGGAAATTTGGGATACTTTGATTGATATGCATGAAGGTACCGACTCCGTCAAGGAATCCAAATTGGATGTGCTTCAAAGTCAGCTTCACAAGTTCAAAATAAAGGATGGTGAAGGTGTTGCTGAAATGTACTCTAGGCTTGCTCTCATCACAAATGAGATTGCCGGCTTAGGAAGTGAAGAGACGACCGACAAATTCATCATCAAGAAGATCCTAAGAGCCTTGGATGGAAAATATGATACCGTGTGCACATTGATCCAAATGATGCCCAACTACAATGATCTCAAGCCAACGGAAGTCATTGGAAGAATTATTGCTCATGAGATGTCACTCAAAGATAAAGAAGAGCTTCACAACAAGTCAAGTGGTGCTTACAAAGCCTCGTGTGATGCTCCTACATCATCAAGTGAGAAACAAGTCTTCAACGAGGAATTGAGCCTAATGGTGAAGAACTTCAACAAGTTCTGCAAGAGTAGAAGCAAAAAAAGAAGTTCCAAGTCAAGGTCCTACAATGACTAAAGATCTTCTAGTCGTGAGCGTAATTGCTACAATTGTGGAAGACCCGAACACTACTCCAATGAGTTTACGACTCCGTACAAAAGAAGAGAAGACTCACCTAAAAGGAGAAGTAGAAGAGAAGAATCACCACCAAGAGAGAGGAGGAGTAGAGATGATCGTTATGAATGAAGAACCTCTCGCAGAAGCAAGGATTCGGAAAGGAAGGGCAAGTCATCAAGGAGCTACACAAAACAAAGGCATCAAGCTCATGTTGGTGAGTGGGTATCCGGATCCACTCTCCGACTATCAGTCCGAGAGAAGTTATCACTCCGACTCCGAATATACTCAAGATGAAGGTGTTGCCGGTCTAGCACTTGTGTCAACCAACTCCTATGACATATTTGACTCACCAAATGAAGGAATTGGAAGATGCTTCATGGCTAAAGGCCCAAAGGTATCACACCCCGAGTATGTTGATTTCAATAGTGATGAAGATTGTTGACACCAGATTTTGGCATGGTCATGAATCCGGGTTGGTATGCAAAAGTTAGAGGCAACACTTCACGGGCCGGCCCCGAGTGAGAAAGTATTCGGCCTTTGCCGGCTGAATGAAACCTTGCCGAGGTAAAACCTTGCCGATGTGAGGGCTTGCTGAAGGAAATATGCCCTAGAAGCAATAATGAAGTTATTATTTATTTCCTTATATCATGATAAATGTTTATTATTCATGCTAGAATTGTATTAACCGGAAACATAATACATGTGTGAATACATAGACAAACAGAGTGTCATTAGTATGCCTCTACTTGACTAGCTCGTTAATCAAAGATGGTTATGTTTCCTAACCATGGACAAAGAGTTGTTATTTGATTAACGGGATCACATCATTAGGTGAATGATCTGATTGACATGACCCATTCCATTAGCTTAGCACCCGATTGTTTAGTATGTTGCTATTGCTTTCTTCATGACTTATACATGTTCCTATGACTATGAGATTATGCAACTCCTGTTTGCCGGAGGAACACTTTGTGCGCTACCAAACGTCACAACGTAACTGGGTGATTATAAAGGTGCTCTACAGGTGTCTCCAAAGGTACATGTTGGGTTGGCATATTTCGAGATTAGGATTTGTCACTCCAATTGTCAGAGAGGTATCTCTGGGCCCTCTCGGTAATGCACATCACATAAGCCTTGCAAGCATTGCAACTAATGAGTTAGTTGCGAGATGATGTATTACGGAACGAGTAAAGAGACTTGCCGGTAACGAGATTGAACTAGGTATTGAGATACCGACGATCGAATCTCGGGCAAGTAACATACCGATGACAAAGGGAACAACGTATGTTGTTATGCGGTCTGACCGATAAAGATCTTCGTAGAATATGTAGGAGCCAATATGAGCATCCAGGTTCCGCTATTGGTTATTGACCGGAGACGTGTCTCGGTCATGTCTACATTGTTCTCGAACCCATAGGGTCCGCACGCTTAAGGTTTCGATGACAGTTATATTATGAGTTTATGAGTTTTGATGTACCGAAGTTAGTTCGGAGTCCCGGATGTGATCACGGACATGATCTTGCGTGTGCGTAGGAATTTTTTTGAAATTACTACGAAACCCAACAGTGGCATCCGAGCCTAGGTTTTATGTGTTGATGTTATAAGCACGAGTAGAACACAAGTGAGTTGTGGGCGATATAAGTCATACTGCTTACCAGCATGTCATACTTTGGTTCGGCGGTATTGTTGGACGAAGCGGCCCGGACCGACATTACGCGTACGCTTACGTGAGACCGGTTCTCCCGACGTGCTTTGCACAAAGGTGGCTAGCGGGTGACAGTTTCTCCAACTTTAGTTGAACCGAGTGTGGCTACGCCCGGTCCTTACGAAGGTTAAAACAACACCAACTTGACAAACTATCGTTGTGGTTTTGATGCATAGGTGAGCTTGGTTCTTGCTTAAGCCCGTAGCAGCCACGTAAAACTTGCAACAACAAAGTAGAGGACGTCTAACTTGTTTTTGCAGGGCATGTTGTGATGTGATATGGTCAAGACATGATGCTGAATTTTATTGTATGAGATGATCATATTTTGTAACCGAGTTATCGGCAACTGGCAAGAGCCTTATGGTTGTCGCTTTATTGTATGCAATGAAATCGCGATGTAATGCTTTACTTTATCACTAAGCGGTAGCGATAGTCGTAGAAGCACAAACTTGGCGAGACGACAATGATGCTACGATGGAGATCAAGGTGTCACGCCGGTGACGATGGTGATCACAACGGTGCTTCGGAGATGGAGATCACAAGCACAAGATGATGATGGCCATATCATATCACTTATATTGATTGCATGTGATGTTTATCCTTTTAATGCATCTTATCTTGCTTTGATTGACGGTAGCATTATAAGATGATCTCTCACTAAATTATCAAGAAGTGTTCTCCCTGAGTATGCACCGTTGCGAAAGTTCTTCGTGCTGAGACACCACGTGATGATCGGGTGTGATAGGTTCTACATTCAAATACAACGGGTGCAAAACAGTTGCACACGCGGAATACTCAGGTTATACTTGACGAGCCAAGCATATACAGATATGGCCTCGGAACACGGAGACCGAAAGGTCGAGCGTGAATCATATAGTAGATATGATCAACATAATGATGTTCACTGATGAAACTACTCCATCTCATGTGATGATCGGACATGGTTTAGTTGATTTGGATCACGTGATCACTTAGAGGATTAGAGGGATATCTATCTAAGTGGGAGTTCTTAAGTAATATGATTAATTGAACTTAAATTTATCATGAACTTAGTACCTGCTAGTATCTTGCTTGTTTATGTTGATTGTAGATAGATGGCTCGTGCTGTTGTTCCGTTGAATTTTAATGCGTTCCTTGAGAAAGCAAAGTTGAAAGATGATGGTAGCAATTACACGGACTGGGTCCGTAACTTGAATATTATCCTCATTGCTGCACAGAAGAATTACGTCCTGGAAGCACCGCTGGGTGCCAGGCCTGCTGCAGGAGCAACGCCGGATGTTATGAACGTCTGGCAGAGCAAAGCTGATGACTACTCGATAGTTCAGTGTGCCATGCTTTACGGCTTAGAATCGGGACTTCAACGATGTTTTGAACGTCATGGAGCATATGAGATGTTCCAGGAGTTGAAGTTAATATTTCAAGCAAATGCCCGGATTGAGAGATATGAAGTCTCCAATAAGTTCTATAGCTGCAAGATGGAGGAGAACAGTTCTGTCAGTGAGCATATACTCAAAATGTCTGGGTATAATAATCACTTGATTCAATTGGGAGTTAATCTTCCAGATGATTGCGTCATTGACAGAATTCTTCAATCACTGCCACCAAGCTACAAGAGCTTCGTGATGAACTATAATATGCAAGGGATGAACAAGACTATTCCCGAGCTCTTCGCGATGCTGAAAGCTGCGGAGGTAGAAATCAAAAAGGAGCATCAAGTGTAGATGGTCAACAAGACCACTAGTTTCAAGAAAAAGGGCAAAGGAAAGAAGAAGGGGAACTTCAAGAAGAACGGCAAGCCAGTTGCTGCTCAAGAGAAGAAACCCAAGTCTGGACCTAAGCCTGAAACCGAGTGCTTCTACTGCAATCAGACTGGTCACTGGAAGCGGAACTGCCCCAAGTATTTGGCGGATAAGAAGGATGGCAAAGTGAACAAAGGTATATGTGATATACATGTTATTGATGTGTACCTTACTAATGCTCGCAGTAGCACCTGGGTATTTGATACTGGTTCTGTTGCTAATATTTGCAACTCAAAACAGGGGCTACGGATTAAGCGAAGATTGGCTAAGGACGAGGTGACGATGCGCGTGGGAAACGGTTCCAAAGTCGATGTGATCGCGGTCGGCACGCTACCTCTACATCTACCTTCGGGATTAATATTAGACCTAAATAATTGTTATTTGGTGCCAGCGTTGAGCATGAACATTATATCTGGATCTTGTTTAATGCGAGACGATTATTCATTTAAATCAGAGAAAAATGGTTGTTCTATTTATATGAGTAATATCTTTTATGGTCATGCACCCTTGAAGAGTGGTCTATTCTTGTTGAATCTCGATAGTAGTAACACACATATTCATAATGTCGAAGCCAAAAGATGCAGAGTTGATAATGAGAGTGCAACTTATTTGTGGCACTGCCGTTTAGGTCATATCGGTGTAAAGCGCATGAAGAAACTCCATACTCATGGACTTTTGGAACCATTTGATTATGAATCACTTGGTACTTGCGAACCGTGCCTCATGGGCAAGATGACCAAAACACCGTTCTCCGGTACTATGGAGAGAGCAACAGATTTGTTGGAAATCATACATACAGATGTATGTGGTCCGATGAATATTGAGGCTCGTGGCGGCTATCGTTGTTTTCTCACCTTCACTGATGATTTAAGCAGATATGGGTATATCTACTTGATGAAACATAAGTCTGAAACATTTGAAAAGTTCAAAGAATTTCAGAGTGAAGTTGAA
Source organism: Triticum dicoccoides (assembly GCF_002162155.2). Classification (NCBI taxonomy): domain Eukaryota; kingdom Viridiplantae; phylum Streptophyta; class Magnoliopsida; order Poales; family Poaceae; genus Triticum; species Triticum dicoccoides. Next base: position 611,892,353 of record NC_041384.1, on the reverse strand, counting down.
AATCATCGTAACAAGAAAATAAAGTTTCTATGATCTGATCGTGGAGGAGAATATTTGAGTTACGAGTTTGGTGTACATTTGAAAAATTGTGGAATAGTTTCGCAACTCACGCCACCCGGAACACCTCAGCATAATGGTGTGTCCGAACGTCGTAATCGTACTTTACTAGATATGGTGCGATCTATGATGTCTCTTACTGATTTACCTCTATCGTTTTGGGGATACGCTCTAGAGACGGCCGCATTCACGTTAAATAGGGCACCATCAAAATCCGTTGAGACGACGCCTTATGAACTGTGGTTTGGCAAGAAACCAAAGTTGTCGTTTCTAAAAGTTTGGGGCTGCGATGCTTATGTGAAAAAGCTTCAACCTGATAAGCTCGAACCCAAATCGGAGAAATGTGTCTTCATAGGATATCCAAAGGAAACTATTGGATACACCTTCTATCACAGATCCGAAGGCAAGACTTTTTTTGCTAAAGTCGGAAACTTTCTAGAGAAGGAGTTTCTCTCGAAAGAAGTGAGTGGGAGGAAAGTAGAACTTGACGAGGTAACTGTACCTGCTCCCTTATTGGAAAGTAGTACATCACAGAAAACTGTTTCTGTAATGCCTACACCAGTTAGTGAGGAAGATAATGATAATGATCATGAAACTTCAGAACAAGATACTACTAAACCTCGTAGATCAAGCAGAACAAGATCCGCGCCAGAATGGTACGGTAATCCCGTTCTGGAAGTCATGATGCTAGATCATGATGAACCTACGAACTATGAAGAAGCAATGGTGAGCCCAGATTCCGCAAAGTGGCTTGAAGCCATGAAATCTGAGATGGGATCCATGTATGAGAACAAAGTATGGACTTTGGTTGACTTGCCCGATGATCGGCAAGCAATTGAGAATAAATGGATCTTCAAGAAGAAGACTGACGCTGATGGTAATGTTACTGTCTACAAAGCTTGACTTGTCGCAAAAGGTTTTTGACAAGTTCAAGGGATTGACTTTGATGAGACCTTCTCACCCGTAGCGATGCTTAAGTCTGTCCGAATCATGTTAGCAATTGCCGCATTTTATGATTATGAAATTTGGCAGATGGATGTCAAAACTGCATTCCTGAATCGATTTCTGGAAGAAGAGTTGTATATGATGCAACCAGAAGGTTTTGTCGATCCAAAGGGAGCTAACAAAGTGTGCAAGCTCCAGCGATCCATTTATGGACTGGTGCAAGCCTCTCGGAGTTGGAATAAACGTTTTGATAGTGTGATCAAAGCATTTGGTTTTATACAGACTTTTGGAGAAGCCTGTATTTACAAGAAAGTGAGTGGGAGCTCTGTAGCATTTCTGATATTATATGTGGATGACATATTATTAATTGGAAATGATATAGAATTTCTGGATAGCATAAAAGGTTACTTGAATAAAAGTTTTTCAATGAAAGACCTCGGCGAAGCTGCTTACATATTAGGCATTAAGATCTATAGAGATAGATCGAAACGCTTAATTGGACTTTCACAAACAACATACCTTGACAAAATTTTGAAGAAGTTCAAAATGGATCAAGCAAAGAAAGGGTTCTTGCCTGTGTTACAAGGTGTGAGATTGAGTAAGACTCAAAGCCCGACCACTGCAGAAGATAGAGAGAAAATGAAAGATGTTCCCTATGCTTCAGCCATAGGCTCTATCATGTATGCAATGCTGTGTACGAGACCTGATGTGTGCCTTGCTATAAGTTTAGCGGGGAGGTACCAAAGTAATCCAGGAGTGGATCACTGGACAGCGGTCAAGAACATCCTGAAATACCTGAAAAGGACTAAGGATATGTTTCTCGTATATGGACGTGGCAAAGAGCTCATCGTAAAAGGTTACGTTGATGCAAGCTTTGACACTGATCCGGACGATTCTAAATAGCAAACCGGATACGTGTTTACATTAAACGGTGGAGCTGTCAGTTGGTGCAGTTCTAAACAAAGCGTCGTAGCGAGATCTACATGTGAAGCGGAGTACATAGCTGCTTCGGAAGCAGCAAACCAAGGAGTCTGGATGAAGGAGTTCATATCCGATCTAGGTGTCATACCTAGTGCATCGGGTCCAATGAAAATCTTTTGTGACAAGACTGGTGCAATTGCCTTGGCAAAGGATTCCAGATTTCACAAAAGGACCAAGCACATCAAGAGACACTTCAATTCCATCCGGGATCTAGTCCAGGTGGGAGACATAGAGATTTGCAAGATACATACGGATCTGAATGTTGCAGACCTGTTGACCAAGCCTCTTCCACGAGCAAAACATGATCAGCACCAAGACTCCATGGGTGTTAGAATCATCACAGTGTAATCTAGATTATTGACTCTAGTGCAAGTGGGAGACTGAAGGAAATATGCCCTAGAGGCAATAATAAAGTTATTATTTATTTCCTTATATCATGATAAATGTTGATTATTCATGCTGGAATTGTATTAACCGGAAACATAATACATGTGTGAATACATAGACAAACAGAGTGTCACTAGTATGCCTCTACTTGACTAGCTCGTTAATCAAAGATGGTTATGTTTCCTAACCATGAACAAAGAGTTGTTATTTGATTAACGAGGTCACATCATTAGTTGAATGATCTGATTGACATGACCCATTCCATTAGCTTAGCACCCGATCGTTTAGTATGTTGCTATTGCTTTCTTCATGACTTATACATGTTCCTATGACTATGAGATTATGCAACTCCCGTTTGCCGGAGGAACACTTTGGGTGCTACCAAATGTCACAACGTAACTGGGTGATTATAAAGGAGCATTACAAGTGTCTCCAAAGGTAGATGTTGGGTTGGCGTATTTCGAGATTAGGATTTGTCACTCCGATTGTCGGAGAGGTATCTCTGGGCCCTCTCGGTAATGCACATCACATAAGCCTTGCAAGCATTGCAACTAATGAGTTAGTTGCGAGATGATGTATTACAGAACGAGTAAAGAGACTTGCCGATAACGAGATTGAACTAGGTATTGGAATACCGACGATCGAATCTCGGGCAAGTAACATACCGATGACAAAGGGAACAACGTATGTTGTTATGCGGTCTGACCGATAAAGATCTTCGTAGAATATGTAGGAGCCAATATGGGCATCCAGGTCCCGCTATTGGTTATTCACCGGAGACATGTCTCGGTCATGTCTACATTGTTCTCGAACCCGTAGGGTCCGCACGCTTAAGGTTACGATGATAGTTATATTATGAGTTTATGTATTTTGATGTACCGAAGGTTGTTCGGAGTCCCGGATATGATCACGGACATGACGAGGAGTCTCGGAATGGTCAAGACATTAAGATTGATATATTGGAAGCCTATGTTTGGATATCGGAAGTGTTCCGGGTGAAATCGGGATTTTACCGGAGTACCGGGAGGTTACCGGAACCCCCCGGGAACCATATGGGCCTTAGTGGGCTTTAGTGGAAAGGAGAAAGGGGCAGCCAAAGGTGGGCTGCGCGCCTCCCCCTTCCCCTAGTCCTATTAGGACTAGGAGAGGTGGCCGGCCCCCTCTCTCTCTTTCCCCCCCCGAGGAATCCTATTCCAACTAGGATTGGGGGGGGGGGGGAATCCTACTCCCTCCCCGGAGGGAGTAGGACTCTCCTGGCACGCCCCTTGTGGCCGGCCAGCCTCCCCCCTTTGGTCCTTTATATACTGAGGTAGAGGCACCCTAGAACACACAAGTTGATCCACGTGATCTATTCCTTAGCCGTGTGCGGTGCCCCCAGCCACCATATTCCTCGATAATACTGTAGCGGAGTTTAGGCGAAGCCCTGCTGCTGTAGTGCATCAAGATCGTCACCACGCCGTCGTGCTGACGAAACTCTTCCCCGACACTTTGCTGGATCGGAGTCCGGGGATCGTCATCGAGCTGAACGTGTGCTCGAACTCGGAGGTGCCATAGTTTCGGTGCTTGATCGGTCGGATCATGAAGACGTACGACTACTTCCTCTATGTTGTGTCAACGCTTCCGCAGTCGGTCTGCGTGGGTACGTAGACAGCACTCTCCCCTCTCGTTGCTATGCATCACATGATCTTGCGTGTGCGTAGGAAATTTTTTGAAATTACTACGAAACCCAACACTAAATCTGTTGAGACGACACCGTATGAACTGTGGTTTGGCAAGAAACCAAAGTTGTCGTTTCTTAAAGTTTGGGGTTGCAATGCTTATGTGAAAAAGTTTCATCCTGATAAGCTCAAACCCAAATCGGAAAAGTGTGTCTTCATAGGATACCCAAAAAGTTACTATTGGGTACACCTTTTATCACAGATCCAAAGGCAAGACATTCGTTGCTAAGAATGGATCCTTTCTAGAGAAGGAGGTTCTCTCGAAAGAAGTGAGTGGGAGGAAAGTAGAACTTGATTAGGTAATTGTACCTTCTCCCTTATTGGAAAGTAGTTCATCACAGAAATCTGTTCCTGTGACTACTACACCAATTAGTGAGGAAGCTAATGATGATGATCATGTAACTTCAGATCAAGTTACTACCGAATCTCGTAGGTAAACCAGAGTGAGATCCACACCAGAGTGGTACGATAATCCTGTTCTGGAGGTCATGCTACTTGACCATGACGAACCTACGAACTATGAAGAAGCGATGGTGAGCCCAGATTCCGCAAAATGGCTTGAGGCCATGAAATCTGAGATGGGATCCATGTATGAGAACAAAGTATGGACTTTGGTTGACTTGCCCGTTGATCGGCAAGCAATTGAGAATAAATGGATCTTTAAGAGGAAGACGGACGCTGATAGTAGTGTTACTATCTACAAAGCTAGAATTGTCGCAAAAGGTTTTTGACAAGTTCAAGGTGTTGACTATGATGAGAGTTTCTCACTTGTATCTATGCTTAAGTCTGTCCGAATCATGTTAGCAATTGCCGCATTTTATGAAATCTGGCAAATGGATAAACAAAACTGCATTCCTTAATAGATTTATTAAAGAAGAGTTGTATATGATACAACCAGAAGGTTTTGTCAATCCTAAAGGTGCTAACAAAAATATGCAAGCTCCAGCGATCCATCTATGGACTGGTGCAAGCATCTCGGAGTTGGAATATACGCTTTGATAAGTTGATCAAAGCATATAGTTTTATACAGACTTGCGATGAAGCCTGTATTTACAAGAAAGTGAGTGGGAGCACTACAACATTTCTGATAAGTATATGTGAATGACATATTGTTGATCGGAAATAATGTAAAATTATTCTGCAAAGCATAAAGGAGTGTTTGAAAGGAATTTTCCAAAGAAAGACCTCGGCGAAGCTGCTGACATATTGAACATCAAGATCTATAGAGATAGATCAAGATGCTTGATAAGTTTTTTTCAATGAGTACATACCTTGACAAGATTTTGAAGTAGTTCAAAATAGAACAGTCAAAGAAAGAGTTCTTGTCTGTGTTACAAGTTGTGAAATTGAGTAAGACTCAAAACCCGACCACGACAGAAGATAGAAAGAGAATGAAAGTCATTCCCTATGCCTCAGCCATAGGTTCTATAAAGTATGCCATGCTATGTACCAGATCTATTGTATACCCTACACTGATTTTGGCAAGGTAGTACAATAGTGATCTAGGAGTAGATCACTGGACAGCGGTCAAAATTATCCTTAGTGGAATAAGGATATGTTTCTCGATTATGGAGGTGACAAAAAGGTTCATCATAAAGGGTTACGTCGATGCAAGTTTTGACACTAATCCAGATGACTCTAAGTCTCAATCTGGATACATATTGAAAGTGGGAGCAATTAGCTAGAGTAGCTCTGTGCAGAGCATTGTTAACATAGAAATTTGCAAAATACATACGGATCTGAATGTGGCAGACCCGTTGACTAAACTTCTCTCACAAGCAAAACATGATCACACCTTAGTACCCTTTGGGTGTTAATCGCATAGCGATGTGAACTAGATTACTGAATCTAGTAAACCCTTTGGGTGTTGGTCACATGAAGATGTGAACTAATCACATAAAGATGTGAACTATTAGTGTTAAATCACATGGTGATGTGAACTAGATTATTGACTCTAGTGCAAGTGGGAGACTGAAAGAAATATGCCCTAGAGGCAATAATAAAGTTATTATTTATTTCCTTATATCATGATAAATGTTTATTATTCATGCTAGAATTGTATTAACCGGAAACATAATACATGTGTGAATACATAGACAAACAGAGTGTCACTAGTATGCCTCTACTTGACTAGCTCGTTAATCAAAGATGGTTATGTTTCCTAACCGTGGACAAAGAGTTGTTATTTGATTAACGGGATCACATCATTAGGTGAATGATCTGATTGACATGACCCATTCCATTAGCTTAGCACCCGATCGTTTAGTATGTTGCTATTGCTTTCTTCATGACTTATACATGTTCCTATGACTATGAGATTATGCAACTCTCGTTTGCCGGAGGAACACTTTGTGTGCTACCAAACGTCACAACGTAACTGGGTGATTATAAAGGTGCTCTACAGGTGTCTCCAAAGGTACATGTTGGGTTGGCGTATTTCAAGATTAGGATTTGTCACTCCGATTGTCGGAGAGGTATCTCTGGGCCCTCTCGGTAATGCACATCACATAAGCCTTGCAAGCATTGCAACTAATGAGTTAGTTGCGAGATGATGTATTATGGAACGAGTAAAGAGACTTTCCGGTAACGAGATTGAACTAGGTATTGAGATACCGACGATCGAATCTCGGGCAAGTAACATGCCGATGACAAAGGGAACAACGTATGTTGTTATGCGGTCTGACCGATAAAGATCTTCGTAGAATATGTAGGAGCCAATATGAGCATCCAGGTTCCGCTATTGGTTATTGACCGGAGACGTGTCTCGGTCATGTCTACATTGTTCTCGAACCCGTAGGGTCCGCACGCTTAAGGTTTCGATGACAGTTATATTATGAGTTTATGAGTTTTGATGTACCGAAGTTAGTTCGGAGTCCCGGATGTGATCACGGACATGACAAGGAGTCTCGAAATGGTCGAGACATAAAGATTGATATATTGGACGGCTATATTCGGACACCGGAAGTGTTCCGGGTGATTTCGGAGAAAACCGAAGAGCCAGAGGGTTACCGGAACCCCCCCGGAGAAGTAATGGGCCATATGGGCCTTAGTGGAAAGAGAGAGGGCAGCCAAAGGTGGGCAACGCGCCTCCTCCCCCCTGGTCCGAATTGGACTAGGAGAGGGGGGGCGCCCCCCTTTCCCTCTCCCTCCCCACTTCCTTCCCCCTCCTAGTAGGAGTCCTACTCCTACTAGGAGGAGGACTCCTCCTTGACGCGCCTATAGGGCCGGCCGGCCTCCTCCCCTTGCTCCTTTATATACGGGGGCAGGGGGCACCCCTAGACACACAAGTTTATCCACGTGATCATATTCTTAGCCGTGTGCGGTGCCCCCTTCCACCATAGTCCTCGACAAAATTGTAGCGGTGCTTAGGCGAAGCCCTGTGACAGTAGTGCATCAAGATCGTCACCATGCCGTCGTGCTGACGGAACTCTTCCCCGACACTTTGCTGGATCGGAGTCCGGGGATCGTCATCGAGCTGAACGTGTGCTAGAACTCGGAGGTGCCATAGTTTTGGCGCTTGATCGGTCGGGCCGTGGAGACGCACGACTACATCAACCAAATGCTTCCGTTGTCAATCTACAAGGGTACGTAGATCACACTCTCCCCTCTCATTGCTATGCATCACCATGATCTTGCATGTGCGTAGGAAATTTTTTGAAATTACTACGAAACCCAACACTTGTCGGCGTGGAAAGCTTGCCGGCGGAGAAGCTTGCCGGTGTGGAAAGCTTGCCGGCGGAAAAGCTTACTGGGTGAAAAGATTGCCGGGCAAAGACCTTGCCGGGGAGGAACTCTTGCCAGAGGAAGAGCTTGCCGGGCAAAGACCTTGCCGGGGCTGAAAAGCTTGCCGGTAAAAAGCTTGCTGGGGTGGAAACTGTCAAGGCCAATCCGACCAGAAGCTGAAGATGGGCTCAAATGATTATCTAGATGGACTCAGATGAAGAAGTGTTCAACATGGAGTTATTCGTAACATCGAAACAATCAACTTTGCTTTTGGAGTCATCATCATCCGACGTAGTATACGACCTGCAGAGACGCTACAAGAGTCAGACGGTCCAGTCAGCTATATGACCGAGTCCGACTCGAAATTAAAGATGACCCCGTGGAGTATTCAAGATGGCCTTATTTGGAAAAGTGATCAACATACGGATTGTTGGCCTCATTGAAGCGTACAAGATTGATATTTGAACCATCTCCATCGGAAGTCATATGCAGATTCCACGGCCCGCGCAAGGAGCAAGACAGAAGATTGGATCAGATTCGGGCTGAATCTAAGTGGAACCAGAACTAGGACTCTAGGTCGTGAATTGATGTAATTTTCTTGTAAGGAAAGCCTAGATGAATCCTTTGCTTGTACGGGAAGTCCAGCCGCCTCTTATATATGTTGGGGGTGACGGCCGATTAAACAACACACAATCGAACCAATCAATATACTACTTTTTCATCTACGTTTTATCTCTCCACCGTTTTTCTCTCTCGTTCTTCGTTGTGCTCCATGTTTGAGAGCTGCGAATTTGAAGGCTCTAGGGGAGAGCGAATCGACCTAGGGCAGCCCATAGCCGCTGCACTCCCTGACGGGGTTCCTCCCAGGGGTGTGGGGTTTTCGGGTCTGCAAAAGCGCCCGTCGACTATCTTGCGTATCGCGCTGTCGGTCAGGTCTCCTTCGACGTGAGCTGCGGTGCATCACCCCCGACGTTGAGGGTACACGTGACGTGTTAGTGTGTCAACACACTTTTTGGCGACTCCGCTGGGGAACAAAGATCAATCGTCATCATCCACCATGTCTGATATTCCCAAGCCATCTGAGGTAGACGCCGATAACATCATTAAGCCCAGTCTTGATGAGATATCGGCCGATCATCGCCAAGTTTATGAGGAGTACAAGAAGGCGCGCGAGGAGAAGGACTTGCAGGAGTTCCTTGCAAAGTTCAAGAAGGATCGCCAAGGCAACATCACTCCGATTGAAGATATCAAGTTCCCTCCTCTTCAAGCCGAGCTGGTTAAACCCTCTGTAAGTACTGCCTTTTCTCCTGAGCAGTGGGCTGAGATTGAAAGTAGTATTGCTGATGGTAACAATCTAGTCTACCAAACTTTCATAGAAAATACTAATGCTCAGAAGAATACATCTCAATCGTCTAGTGGTAATGATGGTGTAGCTGCTAGTGTGCAAAACCCTAATCTGGCTTTACCTATTGCATCGGCGCCTCCCGTGCCAATGGCTTATTATCCTACCCAAACAAATCAGATTGTGACTGCACCCATCAACCCTATTATGAGCATGCCAGGTTCGGTGGCAACGCCGAACCAAACCCTACCTATAGCTACAACCACTCGACCACTACCAAATTATGGGTCGACATACATGCCACAATTCCTACCTGCAGCTAGTAACCCTACTCCTCCTATGCCACTGCCACAAGCTTCATCGTCCACTATGGATGATGGTCTAGCTAATCTTAGAGAGGAAATGGCTAAGATGCTTCGAGAGAATTTTGGAGTTGAGTTACCTCGGAATCGGATTTACCAAAAGCCGTACCCCGAGTACTTTGATGCCATCCAGTGCCCTCCAGGATATAAAATTCCAGATTTTGTTAAGTTTAATGAAGAAGGCACAAAAACCACATGGGAGCATGTTAGTAAGTATTTAGCACAATTGGGTGAGGCAGGCTCATTGAATGAATTGAAAGTGCATTTATTTCCTTTATCATTAACTGGTACCGCATTTTCATGGTTTTCTTCTTTACCCCATGGTTCCATTCGAGTTTGGTCGCAGCTAGAGCAGAAGTTTCATGATCACTTTTATAGTGGCGACAATGAACTCAAGTTGTCACATCTAACATCGGTTAAATAGAAGCATGATGAATCGGTCTCCGATTATGTCAAGAGATTCAGAGAAACAAAAAACCGGTGTTTTAGTTTGGTGATAATCGAGAGGGACTTGGCAGACCTAGTGCTGAGTGGTTTGAGAACTCCCATTAGAGAAAAGCTAGAAGGCTACGAGTTCTTAAATATCAACCAAGTCTTACAAAGGGCTTTGGCTCAGGAAAGTCGAAGCAAAGACCTCAGAGAAGTGCATAGATACAAAGACGATCGTCCAAAGATGAATATGGTGGAATATGATAGTGATCACTCGCACGATGAGGGTGATGTTTTTTCTACTGAATTTGTTTGGCCATCTAAGGTCAAACCCTTTACTTGCAATGATCTGAAACCGATTCATAAGAATCGTGATGAAGAGATGAAGTTTACTTTTAACATTGCTAAGTGTGATAAAATATTTGATGCTTTGCTACAGGCTAAGATTATTAGAATATCTCATACTTTACCGCCGTTTGAAGAGCTGAAACGGCGCGCTTATTGCAAATATCATAATTCTTTTTCTCATGCTACTAACGATTGCAATGTTTTTTGACGGCAGATACAATCGGCCATTAATGACGGACGATTGAACTTTTCTGAGATGCAAGTTGATAAACAGCCTTTTCCAATGAATGCCATGGATTTGGAGGGAAAGAAGCTACTCATTCGGCCGGAGGTTGCCGAATCTGCTAATAAAGCTAATGTCATTATTGGTGAGCCCAGGAAAGACAAGGAGGGCGACAAGGTCTTGGGGAGACAGGTTGTGCTTGACAAGCAACCCTGTGGCAAGGAGACAATCAAAATCACCATCAAGAATCCTGCACTCGGGGGGCAACCGCAAGCGCAAGAAAATACTCGTGTTAAATTTGTCAAACCCAAGAGTCCAGAAGTTGGCAAGTGGAAGGGGAATGAGGCAAAAGTGCAGCGCAAGAAAATCAAGCCAACTTTTGATATGTTGTTTTCCAAGTATGCCAATCATGCAGCCGGTTCTAGCTCTAACCGGTCACCAATTTGAAGCGCTCAAGGTCACCTCCTCGGGAAGAATTTCAGCATCATGCAAGGCCATATGGGTCGTGGGCGCCGGGACCATGGGTACCGCCTCTCCCCTATGTACCATATTACATGGGAGACTTCAATGGAGGATGGTGGCAGCCCCCAATGGCCCCTTATGCTTTTCATCCGGGTTGGGCAGAACAAAGGAGGCCCGTTCATGAGAGACTTTCTTATCCCACACGAGCCCGTTTGGACAATAGTGTCAATCGGCCAGTGCAAGATAATCAAAAAAGGGTTGGCAAGCAAGAATGGCGTGTTAAGTCGCCAAGTGCTGTAACGGTCGAGTCAAGCAAAGGCAAGGAAAAAACCGATGCCGACTCACTCATCTTGGGCACCGAAACATTCACCATATAACAGCCGATTATGCATAGCAATCCGACTGAGCTGATACTTGCTATCGTGCCAAAGCACTCGGCTAATGACCTTGAAGGAAACACCAGCCAAGTAAAGATGAGAGATCCTAAATACACTCAGCCAAAGTGGTGTCCTCCAGGGCTGACAAAAACACAAAAGAGGAAATTACAGAGGTTAAGGAGTCAAGAGATGACAGAACAAGAAGCCGAGAAACAAAGGGATAAGTTGTTCAATGACACTCGGCCCATGGTGCCTACAAAACAAGTGTGGAGGCCTAAGCAAATACAAGATGTAGTTGCTTCTACACCAATCACAGTAGCACCTGCGCCACCGAAGGAGGACGATGCGACAGCTATTACATCGTCTGTGACACTTCTTACTTCTCCTTCACTTGGACAAATTTCAGAATCGGTGGATGCACTTGAAGAAGAGGATGATATGTTGGACTATGAGTCTATGCCGGTTCATGAAGGTATGGATATCAATATGGTATATTACTTACGTGCTGAGTTTCATGCTGTCAATGAGGAAGGGGAGGTGGCTCAGCTGGATTTTGGCCCTAAAAATGCAATATTCAAGAAGCCAAAAGACCCAGTAACGCATCTGAAACCGTTGTATCTCAGAGGTCATATCAATGGATCACCGCTCACTCGGATGGTTGTTGATGGTGATGCTGTGGTGAATCTTATGCCGTATTCGGTCTTCAAAAAATTGGGGCTGCATGATGAAGAGTTGATAAAGACCAACATGGTGCTCAATGGATTTGAAGGGAAAGAGAAAACTGAAGCCAAAGGTGTGGTGTATGTGGAGCTCACGGTGGGAAGTAAAACTTTGGCTACCGCATTCTTTGTCGCTGAGGTGCAAGGTAACTACAATGTCATACTAGGCCATGATTGGGTTCATGCAAACCAGTGCGTGCATCCACTATGCACCAGTTTTTGATCCAGTGGGTTGATGATGAAGTGGAAGTCATTCATGCGGATAACTTGGCCTGTGTTGCTTTGGCCGAGGCATCGGTGGATTGGCAACACCCAAATGCTGCTTGCTTGATGGGACGTGACTTGTCGGAATTCGATTTTCTGAGCGCAACCAAGAATGGTTTTGTGCCCGTCTCTTTAAAGCCGACTGAATGCAATCGGCTCCAAGGTATGATATGTTTAAATGGATCCTAACTCAGAGTGGTTACAAAAGCGACTTGTAGAATATTGGTCCAATGAGAACGATATGTATGAGTCCATAGAAGAGTTAGATGATATGGATAAATGTAACGCCCCGAGACTGATGTCCCAGGTGTCCTCCAGTTATTCGCTGTTGTTGCGTTGTCATTGCTTGCGTGTCATGCATTTGCATATCATGTCATCATGTGCATTTCATTTGCATACGTGTTCGTCTCATGCATCCGAAAATTTTCCCGTTGTCCATTTTGCAATCCGGCGCTCCTATGTCATCCGGTGTCCCTTTCTATCTCTTTTCATGTGCGGGTGTTAAACGTCTCCGGATTGGACTGATACTTGCCAAGCGGCCTTGGTTTACTACCGGTAGACCGCCTATCAAGTTTCGTATCATTTGGACTTCGTTTGATACTCCAACGGTTAACCGAGGGACCAAGAAGGCCTCGTGTGTGTTGCAGCCCAACACCCTTCCAAAGTGGCCCAAAACCCACTTAAACCTCCTCCATCATCTCGGTCGTTCGATCACGATCGCGTGGCCGAAAACCGCACCTCATTTGGACTCCCCTAGCTCCCTCTACCTATAAGTATGTGTCTCCTTCCGAAATCCTTGTGCAGATCAAACCCTAGCCTCGTCCTCCCTCCGCACCCCATACATGTCCGTCCCGCCGCTGGACGTGTCCGCCGCCGCCACATCACTCCAGCCAATGGAGCACCGCTACGTCAGCGCGCCACCTCCCGCTGACCACTCACGGCGCGCCACGTCGCCACGCCGGTGCCCTCCACCGCGCGAGGCCCGTCCCGGCCCAGGGCGGGCCCTCCCCGCTGCCAACCGGGCCGCCGCCTCCCTTACCGCGTGCGCCGCCTGCGCCCTCACTCCGTCGCCTTCGTCTACCGCGCCGCCGCCCGGAAACTGCCGCCGGTCACCGCGCCATCGCCGGCGCCGCTCCTCTCCGGTAACCGTGCCACCCCGTCCTCCTCCGACTCCGGCCAAGCCTCGCCGGTGCCGCCCCCGTCCTCCTCCGGCCGGACACGCCAAGTCCGGCGACGCCCGCAAGACCCGTCCGGCCTCGTCTCCCTCCTCCCCGTGGCAAGTCCTCCGGCGAACTCCTGTTCCGGAGATCCTCGAAATCCATGTGTGGTACAGTGCCGACCCGATCTGGATCTGAGATCTGTTTGCCTCGGTTGACTTTTCTTCACGTAACCCTAGACATTTTGCATATTTCATCATGCTGTAACTTTGCATCCAGAGCTCCGTTTTACGCGTGTAGCATATCAAAATGTTCGACTCAGAGAGTACATCATTTCGTCTCATTGCATCATTTTCATTAGAGATCATCTTGATGCCCGAAATGCTGTTGGAAGAGAGCTATTTGAGTTAATTGTCAGATCTGCTGCATCATTTAGCTATTTGTCATTTTTGCCATGATTATTGTGTGCATGATATGCTCATGAGCTCTACATGTGTTTTGTTATATGCTTTGCCATCTTTCTAGAGGTGCTATCCATGTATTTTTGTGATATGTGTGGTGACTAGCACAAGCTTGCGAAGTGGTGCATTCGTTAATGCTGATTTCAGGGACTTAGCAATTCCACTAAGTCCTTGATCTGTTTTTATCAATATGCCATATGTCCATGTTGTTTCCTAGTGATCCGTGCCTCTTTTGAGGATGATCAGTAAGGATGATTTGTTAATCTTGTGGTGCTCTATCCATCTGTGTCTTTGTTTGCAATTATCGAGCACCCTAGCTTGAGTCAATCGAGCTCTACTTTTGCTATTTTGTGAATCTAGGCAGATTGTCTACTTGTTAGCCATTTTGCCGAGGATGTTGTTGTTGATCCGTACATGCTATGTTGTTTGTTCTTGCCATGTCTTGCTTTTATAATGTGTATTCTTGATGGGTGTATACTTAGTTTGTCATGCCTTACTCTGTAGTGAGTGCATCGAGCTCGTAAACATGCCTACTCGTTAACAGATTTGCATGCTCCAGTTTTTCACCAAGTTTGAGATCTGATTATGTTTTTGCCATGTTCACATGCTTGCAATTGTATTTTCTGATCCCTTTTGGCTCAAGGTCACTAAGGGACTTTTGTTAAGCTCTTTGAGTATCTCCATGCCATGCCTTACTTTGCCATGTTAAGTTCCTGTAGCATATAGTTTTATTGCTCCAAAGTACGCTACCTGATCTGAAGTTCCAGACTAGTGTTAATTTCACTAAGTCTGAAATCTGTTTACCAATTGCACTTTTGCCATGCTTGTATGAACCTGTTAATGGATGAATTGGCCATAGCTTAGTGTTCATCTTTTGTTAAGCATCATGAGTGGATCCCTGCCATGTATTGTTTTGCCATGTTTGAGTGCTGTAGCATGTTTGTCTTGTTGCATTTAGATGGCTACTTGCTGTTTATCGCAGACCGGTGCCATATTTGTTTTGCTTGCCATTTCCAAACCGTGTCTCCGATTCCGGCGATCTTTATATCGATTTCTATCGAAATCACCTCACCTTTCCAGTGGCACTCTTGGATTTCCAAGTTTAGGCCAGGTTCAATCATACCTTTGCAAATCATGCATATGCATCGCATACCGTATCCCGCATATCATACCATGTTCATGTGTTGGTTGTTTACTATGTTGTGTGCTTCTTTCCGGTGTTTGCTTCTTCGGGTTGGTTCCGGTAACGTCGCGTTTGTGAGGATCCGTTGGCTACGTCCGTTTGTCTTCTTCATGTACTCGTTCCTCTTCCTTGCGGGATCTCAGGCAAGATGACCATACCCTCGAAATCACTTCTATCTTTGCTTGCTAGATGCTCGCTCTTTTGCTATGACTATGCTGTGATACCTACCACTTGCTTATCATGCCTCCTATATTGTTGAACCAAGCCTATAACCCACCTTGTCCTAGCAAACCGTTGTTTGGCTATGTTACCGCTTTGATCAGCCCCTCTTATAGTGTTGTTAGTTGCAGGTGAAGATTGAAGTTTGTTCCTTGTTGGAACATGGAGATGTTGTTCCTTGTTGGAACATTGTTTACTTGTTGGGATATCACAATATATCTTATTTAATTAATGCATCTATATACTTGGTAAAGGGTGGAAGGCTCGGCCTTATGCCTGGTGTTTTGTTCCACTCTTGCCGCCCTAGTTTCCGTCATATCGGTGTTATGTTCCCGGATTTTGCGTTCCTTACGCGGTTGGGTAATAATGAGAACCCCTTGACAGTTCGCCTTGAATAAAACTCTTCCAGCAACGCCCAACATTGGTTTTACCATTCGCCACCTAGCCTTTTCTTTCCCTTGGGTTCTGCAGACTCAAGGGTCATCATTATTTTAACCCCCCAGGCCAGTGCTCCTCTGAGTGTTGGTCCAACCTGTCAGCTGCCGGTGGCCATCGGGGGCAACTCTGGGCTGGCCTACCCGTACCTAAGACAATCTGAGTGTGCCCTGAGAAATAGATATGTGCAGCTCCTATCAGGATTTGTCGGCACATTCGGGCGGCGTTGCTGGTTTCATTTTACCTTGTCGAAATGTCTTGTAACCGGGATTCCGAGTCTGATCGGGTCTTCCCGCTAGAAGGAATATCCTTCATTGACCGTGAGAGCTTGTGATGGGCTAAGTTGGGACACCCCTGAAGGGATTTGAACTTTTGTAAGCCGTGCCCGCGGTTATGGGCAGATGGGAATTTGTTAATGTCCGGTTGTAGAAAACCTGAAGTTGACCTTAATTAGAATGTATCAACCGCGTGTGTAACCATGATGGTCTCTTTCCAGCGGAGTCCGGGAAGTGAACACGGGGTTGGAGTTATGCTTGACGTAGGTTGTTCTAGGATCACTTCTTGATCATACTTTTATCGACCGTGCTTTGCCTTCTCTTCTTGCTCTCATTTGCGTATGTTAGCCACCATACATGCTAGTCGCTTGCTGCAGTTCCACCTCATACCTTTATGTTACCCATAAGCTTAAATAGTCTTGATCGCGTGGGTGTGAGATTGCTGAGTTCCCGTGACTCACAGATACTTCCGAAAACCAGCTTGCAGGTGCCAATGAGCCCGTGCAGATGACGCAACCAAGCTCAGGAGGAGCTCGATGAAGATCTTGTCCTTTGTGTTGTTTCGTTCTAGTTGATCAGTAGTGGAGCCCAGTTGGGGTCGATCGGGGATCTGTGTAGCATTTGGGGTAGTCTTCTTTTACTTTGGTTCCATAGTCCGAACTTGATTGTATCTGGATGATGTAATGCTTTATTTATGTATTGTGTGAAGTGGCGATTGTAAGCCAACTATGTATCTCTTTCCCTTATGTATTACATGGGTTGTGTGAAGATTACCTCACTTGCGACATTGCTTTCAATGCGGTTATGCCTCTAAGTCGTGCTTCGACACGTGGGAGATATAGCCGCATCGAGGGCGTTACAAGTTGGTATCAGAGCCTTCCCCGACCTTAGGAGCCCCACTGCTTGATCGAATTAGCGGACGAGTTGAGTCTAGAAAAAATGTTTTGAGTCATTTAGGAATTATATATCGGAGAGTTAGGAATTCTTTTTACTCCCCAGTCCCTTCATCGCTCTGGTAAGGCATCCTGATGTTGAGTTTTGACTCTTCTCTTCTCAAATTTCACTAATTTTTTTTTAGGATCACGCGGGTATCTTGGAATCGTTCTGATGGTTTTGTGACGAGAACTTTGTTCTTGGTGCCTCCTGTCATTTAGGGGTTGTGGCAGTGTCCCGGGGAGTTGAGCTCCGAGGTGTTGTCGTCACAATTTTATCGTTGCAGTTCTGGAATACCTGAGTTTAGTTCGCCGACATAAAAAATCTCTTTTATGCAGTTGTTGGTGAGATAACCTCGACGCCACCCAGTACTGGGGCGGGAGTTCGGCAGTATTGCCATAACTTGTATAACGGATGCTTTTTCGAAGGTTGAGGTAGATGATTTCCGAAGGTTTCTTGGTTATGTGTTGAAGGATGGATACAGCTGGATGTAGGATTTGCTTGTTTTGGGTGAGATATTATGCTTCCCCTGTATCCCCAACACCTGATTGCATAACCGGAAAATTTCGGGAGTCTATAAGTGGGAATTCAAGTAGCTCTTAGGATATCTTTCCGACAGATGTATGATACAAAATTGGGGTTCGACGTCTAGTGGTCCGCCTATTCACGGTCGGTTTTACAGTGGTCTCGTTGTGTCTTAAAGAGTCCTTGGCTATGCCAACTCGGGGACGCTTCGTATGTCATGTGCACTGCCTTGTACATGATGGTGCTGTACGATCGAGCCCGTGTAGGCCCCACCACGAAAACTTCGGACAAAATCTCTATCATATGTTTGTTTTGGCTTATTCCGCAAGCCAATCCTTGTTTTGTTTTGAGTTGTGGTATTCGAGTTGCTTCGAAGTCAAATGTTGATTCCATACCTTCCCCAAATGGTGTTCTCATACTCCTATGCGAATACTAATCCTTCTTGATAATCGAGATTGTTATGCCAATCTTGTTCAACCGGTGTGTTTCTCTTCTAGTGGATCCGATCACTTCAAAATTCGCAAGATCAATTATCAGTTCTTCTCAACGGTGTTTGTTTCGTCCGACCCCAAGTTGCCTTTGTTTTCCCGCCCACCCACCCTTTTTCCTCAAGGACTCAGATGTCTTAATCAAGTATCCTTTTATTCATGTGAAGTCTCTCCATTCTTTTCCGTCAATATTCTTACCCGGTGGTTCTCAAGAAGATGTTCTACTAGTTCGTCATTCTTCATTCTTTTCTTCTCCGGTGGAACTAATTCAAGCTTTGATTGATCATATTCTTTTTTTGTTTCAAATACCTTCTCATACAGGTGCACCTCATAATAATTCACTTCTCGCTATTCATTTGTTCCGGAGTGCTCAAGAAATCTCAGATGATTCGTGTTTCAACGATGCTTTTGTAATCCTTTCAAACTCTTTCGAGATTGTTATCGCATTCTAGCCATTTAATGCAACCGGTGCAATCTCTCTTTTTAATCATTTCAACGGTGTTTCTTTTGAATGGGCCCTAACCCACATGTCTTTTCCCAGGATCTTACCTGACTCTTCTTATTTTCCAGGAGCTATCCAAATTTCTTTTCGAAGTGTGACGTAAGAATGAATTTTCATCAGTGAGAGGGTTTCTCCAAGATCTTTCAAATTCTTTTCATCGTTGGCTCAACCTCTTTGTTTTGATTCTTCCGGAGTGCCTAAATAAGTCATGATGGTATTTCTCGTCGTCATTCTCAGATTTTGAAGACCGAAGAAGAATTTTCTCTCAATCTTGTCCATTCTCTCGATGATTCGTGATTCTAGTTTGTTGCCATCCTCTCATAATTGTTTTCAATTGTGAAAATTCTTTTCACCCATCCGAAGCAATTCAAGATTCTTCTCAGTTTGTTATCCGGAGTCCATCAATTCTGAATTATTCATGTCAGCTTCCAGTTATCATTCTCAAATCTTACCGGTGCATCATTCAAATATTCTCTAATAAATTCTTGATCTCTTCGTTCTCATGTATCTAAATCCTAGCAAACATTTTTGTTCACTTACTAATTCTTCCCGGTGTTTCTTTATCTTTTCTTCGTTGTTTTAATTCTTACGGTGGTTCGTGCAAGATTCCTCTTCTTTCGTTATCTTATCAATTTATTCGTTGTTCCAATCCTACCGGTAACTTGTGAAGACGTTCTCAAGTCATGCTATATCTATCTTAATCCTTTCTACGAGAATAAGTTGTATGCAATCTGTTGCTTGTCATCAATTTAAATTGTTGAAGGATAAGCATAATGTAATTCTTATTCTTGTTTCATCCAAGAGATTAATTCCTTATTCCGGAGGCTTATCAAACTCTCAGTTTCATTTGTTTCATCTTTTCTTTCCTGGAGTCCCAAGTTCTCTCAATCATTTCACCACGGAGATTCATCTAAATCGTTACAAGGATTCAACTTGTGTTTTCAACTTCTCTTTCCTTTCGTTTGACCATTCTTTTGTTTACCGGAGTTCTTCATCAAGGTGCTACATGATGGTTCATCAAAGATTTATTTCTTCTCGAAGTTTTCATCGAGATTCATTTCTAGGGAGCTCAAGCTTTCTTCATCTTGCTATCCGGAGTGCAATTCTTTCTACCTTATCATTGGAGGTGGTATTATGTCATTCTTGATAATTTGAGTTCATGTTCCATGATTCACATGTTGTTAAGAATGAGATACTTTAAATCCATCAATCTTGTCATTGGAGTTATCTTGGGTTATATTTCGCCTAAAGCCTTCCCTAAGGATTGTTGCTATTATGGTGATTATAAATGACCCAAGTTCTTCATTTATCCTCCCGGTGAAATAACTTTCTCGTCTCCTTGTTGATATCAATCCAATTTATTATTTTTCGTTAGTGGCAGAATTTCACCTCATAGCTTTGAGATGTTTCCTATAAGTCCACTACAACGTTGTTCTTTTCGTTGTTGGTTTTCCAACAACTCCGTTCAACCCTTCTCCTAAAGATGCCTTTTCAAGCTCTTTTGTAGCAGAAGTTGGCATTTTCTTCTCTATTCTTTTATTTCAATTATCTATCTTCTATTCTTTCTTCTGGAGGCCGTGATGTTGCTCTTTTCAATCATCATCTCGATTTGTGAAGATCATGTTGTTCTTTCCTGTGCTTATCCATCTAACCGGAGCGTGGTGTCATCTCTTCTAGTTCTTTTCGCCTTATCAAGCCTTGCATATCTTCTCAACCAGAGTGCTGTCTGAGATCTTTCTTACCCCTTGTTCCATGCATTCAATAGTTTTGGAGGATGTATGTTGAGATTTCATCAAGTATCTTTTCATCTTACCAAGTTCTTATTCAATTCCATTTCTTTTCAGTCGGAATGCTGCCCAAATTATATCATTCTTAATTTTTTTTCTATCTTGTTTCAACCGGAGTGGTTTCAATATTTATCTTGCCCTTCAACCTTAAGGTTTTTTTCGCAATGTTCTTTGTTACTCTTTTCTAAAGGAGTGTTTTCGACCTTATTCACCTTCGTTGTGTTCTTTCTCAAATTTGTTCAACCTCGCAAGGTTCCTTGGTTTCACTCGTTTGTCAAAGAAGCAACTTAGTTTTACCTTTTCTCTTCCTCTTCCGATTCCCTCCGGTGCCATTCTAGATCTCGGGACGAGATCCTCTCGTAGTGGTGGAGTGTTGTAACGCCCCGAGACCGATGTGCCAGGTGTCCTCCAGTTATTCGCTGTTGTTGCGCTGTCATTGCTTGTGTGTCATGCATTTGCATATCATGTCATCATGTGCATTTCATTTGCATACGTGTTCATCTCATGCATCCGAGCATTTTCCCCGTTGTCCGTTTTGCAATCCGGCGCTCCTATGTCATCCGGTGTCCCTTTCTACCTCTTTTCATGTGCGGGTGTTAAACGTTTCCGGATTGGACCGATACTGGCCAAGAGGCCTTGGTTTACAACTGGTAGACCGCCTATCAAGTTTCATATCATTTGGACTTCGTTTGATACTCCAACGGTTAACCGAGGGACCGAGAAGGCCTCGTGTGTGTTGCAGCCCAACACCCTTCCAAAGTGGCCCAAAACCCACTTAAACCTCCTCCATCATCTCGGTCGTTCGATCACGATCGCGTGGCCGAAAACCGCACCTCATTTGGACTCTCCTAGCTCCCTCTACCTATAAATATGTGTCTCCCTCCGAAATCCTCGCGCAGATCAAACCCTAGCCTCGTCCTCCTTCCGCATCCCGGACATGTCCGTCCCGCCGCTGGACGTGTCCGCCGCCACCGCCACATCACTCCAGCCAATGGAGCGCCGCCACGTCAGCGCGCCACCTCCCGCTGACCACTCACGGCGCGCCACGTCGGCACGCCGGCGCACTCCACCGCGCGAGGCCCGTCCCGGCCCAGGGCGGGCCCTCCCCGCCACCAACCGGGCCGCCGCCTCCCTTACCGCGCACGCCGCCCGCGCCCTCGCTCCGTCGCCTTCGTCTACCGCGCCGCCGCCCAGAAACCAACGCCGGTCACCGCGCCATTGTTGGAAGTATGCCCTAGAGGCAATAATAAAAGCATTATTATTATATTTCCTTGTTCATGATAATTGTCTTTATTCATGCTATAATTGTGTTATCCGGAAATCGTAATACATGTGTGAATAATAGACACCAACATGTCCCTAGTAAGCCTCTAGTTGACTAGCTCGTTGATCAATAGATAGTCATGGTTTCCTGACTATGGGCATTGGATGTCATTGATAATGAGATCACATCATTAGGAGAATGATGTGATGGACAAGACCCAATCCTAAACATAGCATAAGATCGTATAGTTCGTTTGCTAGAGTTTTCCAATGTCAAGTATCCTTTCCTTAGACCATGAGATCGTGTAACTCCCCGATACCGTAAGAGTGCTTTGGGTGTGCCAAACGTCACAACGTAACTGGGTGACTATAAAGGTATACTACGGGTATCTCCGAAAGTGTCTGTTGGGTTGACACGGATCAAGAGTGGGATTTGTCACTCCGTATGACGGAGAGGTATCACTGGGCCCACTCGGTAATGCATCATCATAATGAGCTCAAAGTGACCAAGTGTCTGGTCAGGGATCATGCATTACGGTACGAGTAAAGTGACTTGCCGGTAACGAGATTGAACGAGGTATTGGGATACCGACGATCGAATCTCGGGCAAGTAACATACCGATTGACAAAGGGAATTGTATATGGGGTTGCTTGAATCCTCGACATCGTGGTTCATCCGATGAGATCATCGAGGAGCATGTGGGAGCCAACATGGGTATCCAGATCCCTCTGTTGGTTATTGACCGGAGAGTCGTCTCGGTCATGTCTACATGTCTCCCGAACCCGTAGGGTGTACACACTTAAGGTTCGGTGACGCTAGGGTTGTAGGGATATGTATATGCAGTAACCCGAATGTTGTTCAGAGTCCCGGATGAGATCCCGGATGTCACGGGGAGTTCCAGAATGGTCCGGAGGTAAAGAATTATATATAGGAAGTGCTATTTCGGCCATCGGGACAAGTTTCGGGGTCACCGGTATTGTACCGGGACCACCGGAAGGGTCCCGGGGGTCCACCGGGTGGGGCCACCTGCCCCGGGGGGCCACATGGGCTGTATGGGGTGCACCTTGGCCTACATGGGCCAAGGTCACCAGCCCCAAGAGGCCCATGCGCCTAGGGTTTCAAGAAGGAAGAGTCCCACAAGGGGAAGGCACCCCCTAGGTGCCTTGGGGGGGGGGAGGGAATCCTCCCTTGGCCGCACCCCCCTAGGAGATTAGATCTCCTAGGGACGGCGCCCCCCCCCCTTGGCCCTCCTATATATAGTGGGGAGATGGAGGCCTCTCACCACACGCCTTTGGTGCCTCCCTCTCCCTCTCCAACACATCCTCCTCCTCCATAGTGCTTGGCGAAGCCCTGCCGGAGTACTGCAGCTCCACCACCACCACACCATCGTGCTGCTGCTGGAGCCATATTCCTCATCCTCTCCTTCCCCCTTGCTGGATCAAGAAGAAGGAGACGTTATGCTGACCGTACGTGTGTTGAACGCGGAGGTGCCGTCCGTTCGGCGCTAGGATCTCCGGTGATTTGGATCACGTCGAGTACGACTTCCTCATCCCCGTTCTTTGAACGCTTCCGCGCGTGATCTACAAAGGTATGTAGATGCAATCCAATCACTCATTGCTAGATGAACTCATAGATGGATCTTGGTGAAACCGTAGGAAATTTTTTGTTTTCTGCAACGTTCCCCAACAGTGGCATCATGAGCTAGGTCTATGCATAGTTCTTCTTGCGCGAGTAGAACACAATTTGTTGTGGGCGTAGATGTTGTCAACTTTCTTGCCGCTACTAGTCTTATCTTGCTTCAATGGTATTGTGGGATGAAGCGGCCCGGACCAACCTTACATGTACAGTTACGTGAGACCGGTTCCACCGACTAACATGCACAAGTTGCATAAGGTGGCTGGCGGGTGTCTGTCTCTCCTACTTTAGTTGGAGCGGATTCGATGAAAAGGGTCCTTATGAAGGATAAATAGAAGTTGACAAATCACGTTGTGGCTTTCACGTAGGTAAGAAAACGTTCTTGCTAGAACCCTACTTCAGCCACGTAAAACTTGCAACAACAATTATAGGACGTCTAACTTGTTTTTGCAGCAAGTGCTTTGTGATATGATATGGCCAAAGTTGTGATGAATGATGAATGATCTATATGTGATGTATGAGATGTTCATGCTATTGTAATAGGAATCACGACTTGCATGTCGATGAGTATGACAACCGGCAGGAGCCATAGGAGTTGTCTATATTTTTTGTATGACCTGCGTGTCATTGAGAAACGCCATGTAAATTACTTTACTTTATTGCTAAACGCGTTAGCCATAGTAGTAGAAGTAGTAGTTGGCGAGCAACTTCATGGAGACACGATGATGGAGATCATGATGATGGAGATCATGGTGTCATGCCGGTGACAAGGTAATCATGGAGCCCCAAGATGGAGATCAAAGGAGCTATGTGATATTGGCCATATCATGTCACTATTATTATTTGATTGCATGTGATGTTTATCATGTTTTTGCATCTTGTTTGCTTAGAACGACGGTAGTAAATAAGATGATCCCTCATAATAATTTCAAGAAAGTGTTCCCCCTAACTATGCACCGTTGCGACAGTTCGTTGTTTCGAAGCACCACATGATGATCGGGTGTGATAGATTCTAACGTTCACATACAACGGGTGTAAGACGGATTTACACATGCAAAACACTTAGGTTGACTTGACGAGCCTAGCATGTACAGACATGGCCTCGGAACACATAAGATCGAAAGGTCGAGCATGAGTCGTATAGAAGATACGATCAACATGAAGATGTTCACCGACGTTGACTAGTCCGTCTCACGTGATGATCGGACACGACCTAGTTAACTCGGATCATGTTATACTTAGATTACAGGAGGGATGTTTATCTAAGTGGGAGTTCATTGAATAATTTGATTAGATGAACTTAATTATCATGAACTTAGTCTAAAATATTTACAATATGTCTTGTAGATCAAATGGCCAATGTAGTCCTCAACTTCAACGCGTTCCTAGAGAAAACCAAGCTGAAAGACAATGGCAGCAACTACACGGACTGGGTCCGGAACCTGAGGATCATCCTCATAGCTGCCAAGAAAGATTATGTCCTACAAGCACCGCTGGGTGACGCACCTATTCTCCCTGCAGAACAAGACGTTATGAACGCTTGGCAGGCACGTACCGATGACTACTCCCTCGTTCAGTGCGGCATGCTTTACAGCTTAGAGCCGGGGCTCCAAAAGCGTTTTGAGAGACACGGAGCATATGAGATGTTCGAAGAGCTGAAAATGGTTTTCCAAGCTCATGCCCGGGGTCAAGAGATATGAAGTCTCCGACAAATTCTTCAGCTGTAAGATGGAGGAAAATAGTTCTGTCAGTGAGCACATACTCACTATGTCTGGGTTGCATAACCGCTTGACTCAGCTGGGAGTTAATCTCCCGGATGACGCGGTCATTGACAGAATCCTTCAGTCGCTTCCACCGAGCTACAAGAGCTTTGTGATGAACTTCAATATGCAGGGGATGGAAAAGACCATTCCCGAAGTATTTGCAATGCTGAAATCAGCAGAGGTAGAAGTCAAAAAGGAACATCAAGTGTTGATGGTGAATAAAACCACTAAGTTCAAGAAGGGCAAGGGTAAGAAAGCTTTCAAGAAGGACGGCAAAGGAGTTGCCGCGCCCGGCAAGCAAGCTGCCGGGAAGAAGCCAAAGAATGGATCCAAGCCCGAGACTGAGTGCTTTTATTGCAAGGAAAGTGGTCACTAGAAGCGGAACTGCCCCAAATACTTAGCGGACAAGAAGGCCGGCAAAACGAAAGGTATATGTGATATACATGTAATTGATGTGTACCTTACCAGTACTCGTAGTAGCTCCTGGGTATTTGATACCGGTGCAGTTGCTCACATTTGTAACTCAAAACAGGAGCTGCGGAATAAGCGGAGACTGGCGAAGGATGAGGTGACGATGCGCGTCGGGAATGGTTCCAAGGTCAATGTGATCGCCGTCGGCACGCTACCTCTACATTTACCTTCGGGATTAGTTTTAAACCTTAATAATTGTTATTTAGTGCCAGCTTTGAGCATGAACATTGTATCAGGATCTCGTTTAATTCGAGATGGTTACTCATTTAAATCCAAGAATAATGGTTGTTCTATTTATATGAGAGATATGTTTTATGGTCATGCTCCGATGGTGAATGGTTTATTCTTAATGAATCTCGAGCGTAATGCTACACATGTTCATAGTGTGAGTACCAAAAGATGTAAGATTGATAATGATAGTCCCACATACTTGTGGCACTGCCGCCTTGGTCACATAGGTGTCAAACGCATGAAGAAGCTCCATGCAGATGGACTTTTAGAGTCTCTTGATTACGAATCATTTGACACATGCGAACCATGCCTCATGGGTAAAATGACCAAGACTCCGTTCTCAGGAACAATGGAGCGAGCAACCAACTTATTGGAAATCATACATACTGATGTGTGCGGTCCAATGAGCGTTGAGGCTCGCGGTGGCTATCGTTATGTTCTCACTCTCACTGATGACTTGAGTAGATATGGGTATGTCTACTTAATGAAACACAAGTCTGAAACCTTTGAAAAGTTCAAGGAATTTCAGAGTGAGGTTGAGAATCAACGTGACAGGAAAATCAAGTTCCTACGATCAGATCGTGGAGGAGAATACTTGAGTCACGAATTTGGCACACACTTAAGAAAATGTGGAATAGTTTCACAACTCACGCCGCCTGGAACACCTCAGCGTAATGGTGTGTCCGAATGTCGTAATCGCACTCTATTAGATATGGTGCGATCTATGATGTCTCTTACCGATTTACCGCTATCTTTTTGGGGCTATGCTTTAGAGACTGCCGCATTCACTTTAAATAGGGATCCGTCGAAATCCGTTGAGACGACACCGTTTGAATTATGGTTTGGGAAGAAACCTAAGCTATCGTTTCTAAAAGTTTAGGGATGCGATGCTTATGTCAGGAAACTTCAACTGAAAAGCTCGAACCCAAGTCGGAAAAATGTGTCTTCATAGGATACCCTAAAGAAACTATTGGGTATACCTTCTACCTCAGATCCGAAGGCAAGATCTTTGTTGCCAAGAATGGATCCTTTCTAGAGAAGGAGTTTCTCTCGAAAGAAGTAAGTGGGAGGAAAGTAGAACTTGATGAAGTATTACCTCGTGAACCGGAAAATGGCGCAACTCAAGAAAATGTTCCTGAGGTGCCTGCACCGACTAGAGAGGAAGTGAATGATGATGATCAAGATACTTCTGATCAAGCTCCTACTGAAATTCGAAGGTCCACAAGGACACGTGCCGCACCAGAGTGGTACGGAAACCCTGTCTTGGAAATCATGTTGTTAGACAATGGTGAACCTTCAAACTATGAAGAAGCGATGGCGGGCCCGGATTCTGACAAATGGCTAGAAGCCATGAAATCCGAGATAGGATCCATGTATGAAAACGAAGTATGGACTTTGACTGACTTGCCCATTGAGCGGCGAGCCATAGAAAATAAATGGATCTTTAAGAGGAAGACAAACGCGGATGGTAATGTGACCATCTATAAAGCTTGGCTTGTCGCTAAGGGTTATCGACAAGTTCAAGGGGTTGACTACGATGAGACTTTCTCACCGGTAGCGAAGCTGAAGTCCGTCCGAATCATGTTAGCGATTGCCGCATTCTATGATTATGAAATATGGCAAATGGACGTCAAAACGGCATTCCTTAATGGTTTCCTTAAGGAAGAATTGTATATGATGCAGCCGGAAGGTTTTGTCGATCCTAAGAATGCTGACAAGGTGTGCAAGCTCCAACGCTCGATTTATGGGCTGGTGCAAGCATCTCGGAGTTGGAACATTCGCTTTGATGAGATGATCAAAGCATTTGGGTTTACGCAGACTTATGGAGAAGCCTGTGTTTACAAGAAAGTGAGTGGGAGCTCTGTAGCATTTCTCATATTACATATAGATGACATACTTTTGATGGGAAATGATATAGAACTCTTGGACAGCATAAAGGCCTACTTGAATAAGAGTTTTTCAATGAAGGACCTTGGAGAAGCTGCTTATATATTAGGCATCAAGATCTACAGAGATAGATCAAGACGCCTCATAGGTCTTTCACAAAGCACATACCTTGATAAGATATTGAAGAAGTTCAATATGGATCAGTCTAAGAAGGGGTTCTTGCCTGTGTTGCAAGGTGTGAAATTGAGCTCAGCTCAATGTCCGACCATGGCAGAAGATATAGAAGAGATGAGTGTCATCCCCTATGCCTCATCCATAGGGTCTATTATGTATGCCATGCTGTGTACCAGACCTGATGTAAACCTTGCCGTAAGTTTGGTAGGAAGGTACCAAAGTAATCCCGGCAAGGAACACTGGACAGCGGTCAAGAATATCCTGAAGTACCTGAAAAGGACTAAGGAAATGTTTCTTGTCTATGGAGGTGACGAAGAGCTCGTCGTAAAGGGTTACGTCGACGCTAGCTTCGACACAGATCTGGATGACTCTAAGTCACAAACCGGATACGTGTATATTTTGAATGGTGGGGCAGTAAGCTGGTGCAGTTGCAAGCAGAGCGTCGTGGCGGGATCTACATGTGAAGCGGAGTACATGGCAGCCTCGAAGGCAGCGCATGAAGCAATTTGGGTGAAGGAGTTCATCACCGACCTAGGAGTCATACCCAATGCGTCGGGGCCGATCAAGCTCTTCTGTGACAACACTGGAGCTATTGCACTTGCCAGGGAGCCCAGGTTTCACAAGAAGACAAGGCACATCAAGCGTCGCTTCAACTCCATTCATGAAAATGTTCAAGATGGAGACATAGATATTTGTAAAGTACATATGGACCTGAATGTAGCAGATCCATTGACTAAACCTCTCCCTAGAGCAAAACATGATCAACAACAGAATTCCATGGGTGTTCGATTCATCACAATGTAACTAGATTATTGACTCTAGTGCAAGTGGGAGACTGTTGGAAATATGCCCTAGAGGCAATAATAAAAGCATTATTATTATATTTCCTTGTTCATGATAATTGTCTTTATTCATGCTATAATTGTGTTATCCGGAAATCGTAATACATGTGTGAATAATAGACACCAACATGTCCCTAGTAAGCCTCTAGTTGACTAGCTCGTTGATCAACAGATAGTCATGGTTTCCTGACTATGGGCATTGGATGTCATTGATAACGAGATCACATCATTAGTAGAATGATGTGATGGACAAGACCCAATCCTAAACATAGCATAAGATCGTATAGTTTGTTTGCTAGAGTTTTCCAATGTCAAGTATCCTTTCCTTAGACCATGAGATCGTGTAACTCCCGGATACCGTAAGAGTGCTTTGGGTGTGCCAAACGTCACAACGTAACTGGGTGACTATAAAGGTATACTACGGGTATCTCCGAAAGTGTCTATTGGGTTGACACGGATCAAGACTGGGATTTGTCACTCCGTATGACGGAGAGGTATCACTGGGCCCACTCGGTAATGCATAATCATAATGAGCTCAAAGTGACCAAGTGTCTGGTCACGGGATCATGCATTACGGTACGAGTAAAGTGACTTGCCGGTAACGAGATTGAACGAGGTATTGGGATACCGACGATCGAATCTCGGGCAAGTAACATACCGATTGACAAAGGGAATTGTATACGGGGTTGCTTGAATCCTCGACATCGTGGTTCATCCGATGAGATCATCAAGGAGCATGTGGGAGCCAACATGGGTATCCAGATCCCGTTGTTGGTTATTGACCGGAGAGTCATCTCGGTCATGTCTACATGTCTCCCGAACCCGTAGGGTCTACACACTTAAGGTTCGGTGATGCTAGGGTTGTAGGGATATGTATATGCAGTAACCCGAATTTTGTTCGGAGTCCCGGATGAGATCTCGGATGTCACGAGGAGTTCCGGAATGGTCCGGAGGTAAAGAATTATATATAGGAAGTGCTATTTCGGCCATCGGGACAAGTTTCGGGCTCACCAGTATTGTACCGGGACCACCGGAAGGGTCCCGGGGGTCCACCGGGTGGGGCCACCTGCCCCGGGGGGCCACATGGGCTGTAGGGGGTGCTCCTTGGCCTACATGGGCCAAGGGCACCAGCCCCAAGAGGCCCATGCGCCTAGGGTTTCAAGAAGAGTCCCACAAGGGGAAGGCACCCCCTAGGTGCCTTGGGGGGGAGGGAATCCTCCCTTGGCCGCACCCCCCTAGGAGATTAGATCTCCTAGGGCCGGCGCCCCCCCCCCTTGGCCCTCCTATATACAGTGGGGAGATGGAGGCCTCTCACCACACGCCTTTGGTGCCTCCCTCTCCCTCTCCAACACATCCTCCTCCTCCATTGTGCTTGGTGAAGCCCTGCCGGAGTACTGCAGCTCCACCACCACCATGCCGTCGTGCTACTGCTAGAGCCATCTTCCTCAACCTATCCTTCCCCCTTGCTGGATCAAGAAGAAGGAGACGTTACACTGACCGTACGTGTGTTGAACGCGGAGGTGCTGTCCGTTCGGCGCTAGGATCTCCGGTGATTTGGATCACGTCGAGTACGACTTCCTCATCCCCGTTCTTTGAACACTTCCGCGCGTGATCTACAAAGGTATGTAGATGCAATCCAATCACTCGTTGCTAGATGAACTCATAGATGGATCTTGGTGAAACCGTAGGAAATTTTTTGTTTTCTGCAACGTTCCCCAACAGCCATCGCCGGCGCCGCTCCTCTCCGGCAACTGTGCCACCCCATCCTCCTCCGACTCCGGCCAAGCCTCGCCGGTGCCGCCCCCGTCCTCCCCCGGCTAGACACGCCAAGTCCGGCCACGCCCACAAGACCCGGCCGGCCTCGTCTCCCTCCTCTTCGCGGCAAGTCCTCCGGCGAAATCCTGTTCCAGTGATCCTCGAAATCCGTGCGTGCTACAGTGCCGGCCCGATCTGGATCTGAGATCCGTTTGCCTCGGTTGACTTTTCTTCCCGTAACCCTAGACATTTTGCATATTTCATCATGCCATAACTTTGCATCCGTAGCTCTCTTTTGCGCATGTAGCATATCAAAATGTTCGACTCAGAGAGTACATCATTTCGTCTCATTGCATCATTTTCATTAGAGCTCATCAGGATGCCTGAAATGCTGTTGGAAAAGAGCTATTTGAGTTAATTGTCAGATCTGTTGCATCATTTAGCTATTTGTCATTTTTGCCATGATTATTGTGTGCATGATATGCTCATGAGCTCTACATGTGTTTTGTTATATGCTTTGCCATCTTTCTAGAGGTGCTATCCATGTATTTTTGTGATATGTGTGGTGACTAGCACAAGCTTGCGAAGTGGTGCATTCGTTAATGCTGATTTCAGGGACTTAGCAATTCCACTAAGTCCTTGATCTGTTTTTATCAATATGCCATATGTTCATGTTGTTTCCTAGTGATCCGTGCCTCTTTTGAGGATGATCAGTAAGGATGATTTGTTAATCTTGTGGTGCTCTATCCATCCGTGTCTTTGTTTGCAATTATGGAGCACCCTAGCTTGAGTCAATCGAGCTCTACTTTTGCTATTTTGTGAATCTGGGCAGATTGTCTACTTGTTAGCCATTTTGCCGAGGATGTTGTTGTTGATCCGTGCATGCTATGTTGTTTGTTCTTGCCATGTCTAGCTTGTATAATGTGTATTCTTGATGGGTGTATGCTTAGTTTGTCATGCCTTGCTTTGTAGAGAGTGCATCGAGCTCGTAAACATGCCGACTCGTTAACAGATTTGCATGCTCCAGTTTTTCACCAAGTTTGAGATTTGATTATGTTTTTGCCATGTTCACATGCTTGCAATTGTATTTTCTGGTCCCTTTTGGCTCAAGGTCACTAAGGGACTTTTGTTAAGCTCTTTGAGTAGCTCCATGCCATGCCTTACTTTGCCATGTTAAGTTCCTGTAGCATATAGTTTTATTGCTCCAAAGTACGCTACCTGATCTGAAGTTCCAGACTAGTGTTAATTTCACTGTCTGAAATCTGTTTACCAATTGCACTTTTGCCATGCTTGTTTGAACCTGTTAATGGATGAATTGGACGTAGCTCAGTGTTCATCTTTTGTTAAGCATCATGAGTGGATCCCTGCCATGTATTTTGTTTCCATGTTTGAGTGTTGTAGCATGTTTGTCTTGTTGCATTTAGATGGCTACTTGCTGTTTATCGCAGACCGGTGCCATATTTGTTTTGCTTGCCATTTCCAAACCGTCTCTCCGGTTCCGGCGATCTTTATATCGATTTCTACCGAAATCACCTCACCTTTCCAGTGGCACTCTTGCATTTCCAAGTTGAGGCCAGGTTCAATCATACCTTTGCAAATCATGCATATGCATCGCATACCGCATCCCGCATATCATACCATGTTCATGTGTTGGTTGTTTACTATGTTGTGTGCTTATTTCCGGTGTTTGCTTCTTCGGGTTGGTTCCGATAAAGTCACGTTTGTGAGGATCCGTTGGCTACATCCGTTTGTCTTCTTCATGGACTCGTTCCTCTTCTTTGCGGGATCTCAGGCAAGATGACCATACCCTCGAAATCACTTCTATCTTTGCTTGCTAGATGCTCGTTCTTTTGCTATGCCTATGCTGCGATACCTACCACTTGCTTATCATGCCTCCTATATTGTTGAACCAAGACTCTAACCCACCTTGTCCTAGCAAACCATTGTTTGGCTATGTTACCGCTTTGCTCAGCCCCTCTTATAGCATTGTTAGTTGCAGGTGAAGATTGAAGTTTGTTCCTTGTTGGAACATCGAGATGTCGTTCCTTGTTGGAACATTGTTTACTTGTTGGGATATCACAATATATCTTATTTAATTAATGCATCTATATACTTGGTAAAGGGTGGAAGGCTCGGCCTTATGCCTGGTGTTTTGTTCCACTCTTGCCGCCCTAGTTTCCATCATATCGGTGTTATGTTCCCGGATTTTGTGTTCCTTACGCAGTTGGGTAATAATGGGAACCCCTTGACAGTTCTCCTTGAATAAAACTCTTCTAGCAATGCCCAACATTGGTTTTACCATTCGCCACCTAGCCTTTTCTTTCCCTTGGGTTCTGCAGACTCAAGGGTCATCATTATTTTAACCCCCCGGGCCAGTGCTCCTCTGAGTGTTGGTCCAACCTGTCAGCTGCCGATGGCCACCAGGGGCAACTCTGGGCTGGCCTACCCGTACCTAAGACAATCTGAGTGTGCCCTGAGAAAGAGATATGTGCAGCTCCTATCGGGATTTGTTGGCACATTCGGGCGGTGTTGCTGGTTTAGTTTTACCTTGTCGAAATGTCTTGTAACCGGGATTCCGAGTCTGATCGGGTCTTCCCGCTAGAAGAAATATCCTTCGTTGACCATGAGAGCTTGTGATGGGCTAAGTTGGGACACCCCTGCAGGGATTTGAACTTTCGAAAGCCGTGCCCGCGGTTATGGGCAGATGGGAATTTTTTAATGTCCGGTTGTAGAAAACCTGAAGTTGACCTTAATTAAAATGTATCAACCGCGTGTGTAACCGTGATGGTCTCTTTCCGACAGAGTCCGGGAAGTGAACACGGTGTTGGGGTTATGCTTGACGTAGGTTGTTCTAGGATCACTTCTTGATCATACTTTTATCGACCGTGCTTTGCCTTCTCTTCTCGCTCTCATTTGCGTATGTTAGCCACCATACATGCTAGTCGCTTGCTGCAGTTCCACCTCATACCTTTACCTTACCCATAAGCTTAAATAGTCTTGATCGCGAGGGTGTGAGATTGCTGAGTTCCCGTGACTCACAGATACTTCCAAAAACTAGCTTGCAGGTGCCGATGAGCCCGTGCAGATGACGCAACCAAGCTCAGGAGGAGCTCAATGAAGATCTTGTCCTTTGTGTTGTTTCGTTCTAGTTGATCAGTAGTGGAGCCCAGTTGGGGTCGATCGGGGATCTATGTAGCATTTGGGGTAGTCTTCTTTTACTTTGGTTCTGTAGTCGGACCTTGATTGTATCTGGATGATGTAATGCTTTATTTATGTATTGTGTGAAGTGGCGGTTGTAAGCCAACTATGTATCTCTTTCCCTTATGTATTACATGGGTTGTGTGAAGATTACCTCACTTGCAACATTGCTTTCAATGCGGTTATGCCTCTAAGTCGTGCTTCGACACGTGGGAGATATAGCCGCATCGAGGGCGTTACAATAAATTAGGACAAGGTTTTACATCGGCCGATCCATTAGAAGAGATAGATATGGGAGATGGTTCAACTCCTAGGCCGACATTTGTAAATACAAATTTAAGAGCCAATCATAAAGCTAAGTTGATCGAGCTATTGAAAGAATCTGTCTGTTGCTTTGCGTGGGAATATCATGAGATGCCAGGTTTAAGCCGAGAGCTAGTGGAGCATCGGTTACCTATAAAGGCTAGTTTTAGACCATATAAACAATCGGCCAGAAAGTTTAATCCAAAAACATATGACCGGATCAAGGAAGAGATCGGTCGTTTGCTTAAAGCTAATTTTATTAGACCTTGCAGGTATGCCGAGTGGATTTCTAGCATTGTCCCAGTGGAAAAGAAAGGATCTGGCAAGTTGAGGGTGTGCATTGACTTCAGATATCTGAATAGGGCTACACCCAAAGATGAGTATGCTGGGTTTCATAGTAATTTCAAAAAATTTCCTACGCAGACGCAAGATCATGGTGATGCATAGCAACGAGAGGGGGAGAGTGTGATCTACGTACCCTTGTAGATCGACAACGGAAGCGTTAACTTGGTTGATGTAGTCGTACGTCTCCATGGCCCGACCGATCAAGCATCGAAACTACGACACCTCCGAGTTCTAGCACACGTTCAGCTCGATGACGATTCCTGGACTCCGATCCAGCAAAGTGTCGGGGAAGAGTTCCGTCAGCACGACGGCGTCATGACGATCTTGATGTACTACCGTCGCAGGGCTACGCCTAAGCACCGCTACAATATTATCGAGGACTATGGTGGAAGGGGGCACCACACACGGCTAAGAATATGATCACGTGGATCAACTTGTGTCTCTAGGGGTGCCCCGTGCCTCTGTATATAAAGGCTCA